>NC_088228.1:29385337-29685337 GCF_036934945.1 Oncorhynchus masou masou
GTGATACCCTGCTAGGGCAGTGATTGGCTCTTGTCTCAGACCTTCCCCAAGGTGATTGGTTGAGTGACGAGCACCCTGCATGTGACCTCTATGATGAGCTTCCACCCACAGAAACAGAGACAGGGTTGATGTTGTTATATAGTGCCACAGCAGCCTCGACCTCATCTATTACGGTTTTACAACTACTTTGAAAAGTACCCTTTAAAAAAACCATGGGCAAAGTATATATTTTACATATGATAATTTTTTGTTCATGAACAATCACACCTAGGTACAGTTGTCTGTGGTTGTGAAGTGAAATTCTGTGAATATGCAAATCAGGACAGCTAAGATCAGTCATTAAAGGGATAGTTCTGGATTTGGCAATGAGGCTCTTTATCTGTGGGTAGAGTAGTCGCACAGTAACGGAAATTTGAATAATAAATGTGTTTGTTTATTTAGTTGAAAGAGTAAATGTGATAGACAGTAGTTTGAGAATAAAACTGTGGGCAGAGAGTAGTCTGAATTGGGTTCTGGAGGTGTACTCCAACTCACACATTGCACTCATATGCCAGCCATGAGTGTTTCCAAGCCAGTGAGGTCACATCCACCAGTAGCGCTGGAGAGCTGCACTGGCTGGTTTCTCTTGTAAAGACAACTCACAATGGCTCATATTGTCTGTGCACTCACTCACCCAGATCAGGTGATACCCTGCTAGGGCAGTGATTGGCTCTTGTCTCAGACCTTCCCCAAGGTGATTGGTTGAGTGACGAGCACCCTGCATGTGACCTCTATGATGAGCTTCCACCCACAGAAACAGAGACAGGGTTGATGTTGTTATATAGTGCCACAGCAGCCTCGACCTCATCTATTACGGTTTTACAACTACTTTGAAAAGTACCCTTTAAAAAAACCATGGGCAAAGTATATATTTTACATATGATAATTTTTTGTTCATGAACAATCACACCTAGGTACAGTTGTCTGTGGTTGTGAAGTGAAATTCTGTGAATATGCAAATCAGGACAGCTAAGATCAGTCATTAAAGGGATAGTTCTGGATTTGGCAATGAGGCTCTTTATCTGTGGGTAGAGTAGTCGCACAGTTAGGGAAATTTGAATAATACATGTGTTTGTTTATTTAGTTGAAAGAGTAAATGTGATAGACAGTAGTTTGAGAATAAAACTGTGGGCAGAGAGTAGTCTGAATTGGGTTCTGGAGGTGTACTCCAACTCACACATTGCACTCATATGCCAGCCATGAGTGTTTCCAAGCCAGTGAGGTCACATCCACCAGTAGCGCTGGAGAGCTGCACTGGCTGGTTTCTCTTGTAAAGACAACTCACAATGGCTCATATTGTCTGTGCACTCACTCACCCAGATCAGGTGATACCCTGCTAGGGCAGTGATTGGCTCTTGTCTCAGACCTTCCCCAAGGTGATTGGTTGAGTGACGAGCACCCTGCATGTGACCTCTATGATGAGCTTCCACCCACAGAAACAGAGACAGGGTTGATGTTGTTATATAGTGCCACAGCAGCCTCGACCTCATCTATTACGGTTTTACAACTACTTTGAAAAGTACCCTTTAACAAAACCATGGGCAAAGTATATATTTTTCATATGATAATTTTTTGTTCATGAACAATCACACCTAGGTACAGTTGTCTGTGGTTGTGAAGTGAAATTCTGTGAATATGCAAATCAGGACAGCTAAGATCAGTCATTAAAGGGATAGTTCTGGATTTGGCAATGAGGCTCTTTATCTGTGGGTAGAGTAGTCGCACAGTAAGGGAAATTTGAATAATACATGTGTTTGTTTATTTAGTTGAAAGAGTAAATGTGATAGACAGTAGTTTGAGAATAAAACTGTGGGCAGAGAGTAGTCTGAATTGGGTTCTGGAGGTGTACTCCAACTCACACATTGCACTCATATGCCAGCCATGAGTGTTTCCAAGCCAGTGAGGTCACATCCACCAGTAGCGCTGGAGAGCTGCACTGGCTGGTTTCTCTTGTAAAGACAACTCACAATGGCTCATATTGTCTGTGCACTCACTCACCCAGATCAGGTGATACCCTGCTAGGGCAGTGATTGGCTCTTGTCTCAGACCTTCCCCAAGGTGATTGGTTGAGTGACGAGCACCCTGCATGTGACCTCTATGATGAGCTTCCACCCACAGAAACAGAGACAGGGTTGATGTTGTTATATAGTGCCACAGCAGCCTCGACCTCATCTATTACGGTTTTACAACTACTTTGAAAAGTACCCTTTAAAAAAACCATGGGCAAAGTATATATTTTACATATGATAATTTTTTGTTCATGAACAATCACACCTAGGTACAGTTGTCTGTGGTTGTGAAGTGAAATTCTGGGAATATGCAAATCAGGACAGCTAAGATCAGTCATTAAAGGGATAGTTCTGGATTTGGCAATGAGGCTCTTTATCTGTGGGTAGAGTAGTCGCACAGTTAGGGAAATTTGAATAATACATGTGTTTGTTTATTTAGTTGAAAGAGTAAATGTGATAGACAGTAGTTTGAGAATAAAACTGTGGGCAGAGAGTAGTCTGAATTGGGTTCTGGAGGTGTACTCCAACTCACACATTGCACTCATATGCCAGCCATGAGTGTTTCCAAGCCAGTGAGGTCACATCCACCAGTAGCGCTGGAGAGCTGCACTGGCTGGTTTCTCTTGTAAAGACAACTCACAATGGCTCATATTGTCTGTGCACTCACTCACCCAGATCAGGTGATACCCTGCTAGGGCAGTGATTGGCTCTTGTCTCAGACCTTCCCCAAGGTGATTGGTTGAGTGACGAGCACCCTGCATGTGACCTCTATGATGAGCTTCCACCCACAGAAACAGAGACAGGGTTGATGTTGTTATATAGTGCCACAGCAGCCTCGACCTCATCTATTACGGTTTTACAACTACTTTGAAAAGTACCCTTTAACAAAACCATGGGCAAAGTATATATTTTTCATATGATAATTTTTTGTTCATGAACAATCACACCTAGGTACAGTTGTCTGTGGTTGTGAAGTGAAATTCTGTGAATATGCAAATCAGGACAGCTAAGATCAGTCATTAAAGGGATAGTTCTGGATTTGGCAATGAGGCTCTTTATCTGTGGGTAGAGTAGTCGCACAGTAAGGGAAATTTGAATAATACATGTGTTTGTTTATTTAGTTGAAAGAGTAAATGTGATAGACAGTAGTTTGAGAATAAAACTGTGGGCAGAGAGTAGTCTGAATTGGGTTCTGGAGGTGTACTCCAACTCACACATTGCACTCATATGCCAGCCATGAGTGTTTCCAAGCCAGTGAGGTCACATCCACCAGTAGCGCTGGAGAGCTGCACTGGCTGGTTTCTCTTGTAAAGACAACTCACAATGGCTCATATTGTCTGTGCACTCACTCACCCAGATCAGGTGATACCCTGCTAGGGCAGTGATTGGCTCTTGTCTCAGACCTTCCCCAAGGTGATTGGTTGAGTGACGAGCACCCTGCATGTGACCTCTATGATGAGCTTCCACCCACAGAAACAGAGACAGGGTTGATGTTGTTATATAGTGCCACAGCAGCCTCGACCTCATCTATTACGGTTTTACAACTACTTTGAAAAGTACCCTTTAAAAAAACCATGGGCAAAGTATATATTTTACATATGATAATTTTTTGTTCATGAACAATCACACCTAGGTACAGTTGTCTGTGGTTGTGAAGTGAAATTCTGGGAATATGCAAATCAGGACAGCTAAGATCAGTCATTAAAGGGATAGTTCTGGATTTGGCAATGAGGCTCTTTATCTGTGGGTAGAGTAGTCGCACAGTAACGGAAATTTGAATAATACATGTGTTTGTTTATTTAGTTGAAAGAGTAAATGTGATAGACAGTAGTTTGAGAATAAAACTGTGGGCAGAGAGTAGTCTGAATTGGGTTCTGGAGGTGTACTCCAACTCACACATTGCACTCATATGCCAGCCATGAGTGTTTCCAAGCCAGTGAGGTCACATCCACCAGTAGCGCTGGAGAGCTGCACTGGCTGGTTTCTCTTGTAAAGACAACTCACAATGGCTCATATTGTCTGTGCACTCACTCACCCAGATCAGGTGATACCCTGCTAGGGCAGTGATTGGCTCTTGTCTCAGACCTTCCCCAAGGTGATTGGTTGAGTGACGAGCACCCTGCATGTGACCTCTATGATGAGCTTCCACCCACAGAAACAGAGACAGGGTTGATGTTGTTATATAGTGCCACAGCAGCCTCGACCTCATCTATTACGGTTTTACAACTACTTTGAAAAGTACCCTTTAAAAAAACCATGGGCAAAGTATATATTTTACATATGATAATTTTTTGTTCATGAACAATCACACCTAGGTACAGTTGTCTGTGGTTGTGAAGTGAAATTCTGGGAATATGCAAATCAGGACAGCTAAGATCAGTCATTAAAGGGATAGTTCTGGATTTGGCAATGAGGCTCTTTATCTGTGGGTAGAGTAGTCGCACAGTTAGGGAAATTTGAATAATACATGTGTTTGTTTATTTAGTTGAAAGAGTAAATGTGATAGACAGTAGTTTGAGAATAAAACTGTGGGCAGAGAGTAGTCTGAATTGGGTTCTGGAGGTGTACTCCAACTCACACATTGCACTCATATGCCAGCCATGAGTGTTTCCAAGCCAGTGAGGTCACATCCACCAGTAGCGCTGGAGAGCTGCACTGGCTGGTTTCTCTTGTAAAGACAACTCACAATGGCTCATATTGTCTGTGCACTCACTCACCCAGATCAGGTGATACCCTGCTAGGGCAGTGATTGGCTCTTGTCTCAGACCTTCCCCAAGGTGATTGGTTGAGTGACGAGCACCCTGCATGTGACCTCTATGATGAGCTTCCACCCACAGAAACAGAGACAGGGTTGATGTTGTTATATAGTGCCACAGCAGCCTCGACCTCATCTATTACGGTTTTACAACTACTTTGAAAAGTACCCTTTAACAAAACCATGGGCAAAGTATATATTTTTCATATGATAATTTTTTGTTCATGAACAATCACACCTAGGTACAGTTGTCTGTGGTTGTGAAGTGAAATTCTGTGAATATGCAAATCAGGACAGCTAAGATCAGTCATTAAAGGGATAGTTCTGGATTTGGCAATGAGGCTCTTTATCTGTGGGTAGAGTAGTCGCACAGTAAGGGAAATTTGAATAATACATGTGTTTGTTTATTTAGTTGAAAGAGTAAATGTGATAGACAGTAGTTTGAGAATAAAACTGTGGGCAGAGAGTAGTCTGAATTGGGTTCTGGAGGTGTACTCCAACTCACACATTGCACTCATATGCCAGCCATGAGTGTTTCCAAGCCAGTGAGGTCACATCCACCAGTAGCGCTGGAGAGCTGCACTGGCTGGTTTCTCTTGTAAAGACAACTCACAATGGCTCATATTGTCTGTGCACTCACTCACCCAGATCAGGTGATACCCTGCTAGGGCAGTGATTGGCTCTTGTCTCAGACCTTCCCCAAGGTGATTGGTTGAGTGACGAGCACCCTGCATGTGACCTCTATGATGAGCTTCCACCCACAGAAACAGAGACAGGGTTGATGTTGTTATATAGTGCCACAGCAGCCTCGACCTCATCTATTACGGTTTTACAACTACTTTGAAAAGTACCCTTTAAAAAAACCATGGGCAAAGTATATATTTTACATATGATAATTTTTTGTTCATGAACAATCACACCTAGGTACAGTTGTCTGTGGTTGTGAAGTGAAATTCTGTGAATATGCAAATCAGGACAGCTAAGATCAGTCATTAAAGGGATAGTTCTGGATTTGGCAATGAGGCTCTTTATCTGTGGGTAGAGTAGTCGCACAGTAACGGAAATTTGAATAATAAATGTGTTTGTTTATTTAGTTGAAAGAGTAAATGTGATAGACAGTAGTTTGAGAATAAAACTGTGGGCAGAGAGTAGTCTGAATTGGGTTCTGGAGGTGTACTCCAACTCACACATTGCACTCATATGCCAGCCATGAGTGTTTCCAAGCCAGTGAGGTCACATCCACCAGTAGCGCTGGAGAGCTGCACTGGCTGGTTTCTCTTGTAAAGACAACTCACAATGGCTCATATTGTCTGTGCACTCACTCACCCAGATCAGGTGATACCCTGCTAGGGCAGTGATTGGCTCTTGTCTCAGACCTTCCCCAAGGTGATTGGTTGAGTGACGAGCACCCTGCATGTGACCTCTATGATGAGCTTCCACCCACAGAAACAGAGACAGGGTTGATGTTGTTATATAGTGCCACAGCAGCCTCGACCTCATCTATTACGGTTTTACAACTACTTTGAAAAGTACCCTTTAAAAAAACCATGGGCAAAGTATATATTTTACATATGATAATTTTTTGTTCATGAACAATCACACCTAGGTACAGTTGTCTGTGGTTGTGAAGTGAAATTCTGTGAATATGCAAATCAGGACAGCTAAGATCAGTCATTAAAGGGATAGTTCTGGATTTGGCAATGAGGCTCTTTATCTGTGGGTAGAGTAGTCGCACAGTTAGGGAAATTTGAATAATACATGTGTTTGTTTATTTAGTTGAAAGAGTAAATGTGATAGACAGTAGTTTGAGAATAAAACTGTGGGCAGAGAGTAGTCTGAATTGGGTTCTGGAGGTGTACTCCAACTCACACATTGCACTCATATGCCAGCCATGAGTGTTTCCAAGCCAGTGAGGTCACATCCACCAGTAGCGCTGGAGAGCTGCACTGGCTGGTTTCTCTTGTAAAGACAACTCACAATGGCTCATATTGTCTGTGCACTCACTCACCCAGATCAGGTGATACCCTGCTAGGGCAGTGATTGGCTCTTGTCTCAGACCTTCCCCAAGGTGATTGGTTGAGTGACGAGCACCCTGCATGTGACCTCTATGATGAGCTTCCACCCACAGAAACAGAGACAGGGTTGATGTTGTTATATAGTGCCACAGCAGCCTCGACCTCATCTATTACGGTTTTACAACTACTTTGAAAAGTACCCTTTAAAAAAACCATGGGCAAAGTATATATTTTTCATATGATAATTTTTTGTTCATGAACAATCACACCTAGGTACAGTTGTCTGTGGTTGTGAAGTGAAATTCTGTGAATATGCAAATCAGGACAGCTAAGATCAGTCATTAAAGGGATAGTTCTGGATTTGGCAATGAGGCTCTTTATCTGTGGGTAGAGTAGTCGCACAGTAAGGGAAATTTGAATAATACATGTGTTTGTTTATTTAGTTGAAAGAGTAAATGTGATAGACAGTAGTTTGAGAATAAAACTGTGGGCAGAGAGTAGTCTGAATTGGGTTCTGGAGGTGTACTCCAACTCACACATTGCACTCATATGCCAGCCATGAGTGTTTCCAAGCCAGTGAGGTCACATCCACCAGTAGCGCTGGAGAGCTGCACTGGCTGGTTTCTCTTGTAAAGACAACTCACAATGGCTCATATTGTCTGTGCACTCACTCACCCAGATCAGGTGATACCCTGCTAGGGCAGTGATTGGCTCTTGTCTCAGACCTTCCCCAAGGTGATTGGTTGAGTGACGAGCACCCTGCATGTGACCTCTATGATGAGCTTCCACCCACAGAAACAGAGACAGGGTTGATGTTGTTATATAGTGCCACAGCAGCCTCGACCTCATCTATTACGGTTTTACAACTACTTTGAAAAGTACCCTTTAAAAAAACCATGGGCAAAGTATATATTTTACATATGATAATTTTTTGTTCATGAACAATCACACCTAGGTACAGTTGTCTGTGGTTGTGAAGTGAAATTCTGGGAATATGCAAATCAGGACAGCTAAGATCAGTCATTAAAGGGATAGTTCTGGATTTGGCAATGAGGCTCTTTATCTGTGGGTAGAGTAGTCGCACAGTAACGGAAATTTGAATAATACATGTGTTTGTTTATTTAGTTGAAAGAGTAAATGTGATAGACAGTAGTTTGAGAATAAAACTGTGGGCAGAGAGTAGTCTGAATTGGGTTCTGGAGGTGTACTCCAACTCACACATTGCACTCATATGCCAGCCATGAGTGTTTCCAAGCCAGTGAGGTCACATCCACCAGTAGCGCTGGAGAGCTGCACTGGCTGGTTTCTCTTGTAAAGACAACTCACAATGGCTCATATTGTCTGTGCACTCACTCACCCAGATCAGGTGATACCCTGCTAGGGCAGTGATTGGCTCTTGTCTCAGACCTTCCCCAAGGTGATTGGTTGAGTGACGAGCACCCTGCATGTGACCTCTATGATGAGCTTCCACCCACAGAAACAGAGACAGGGTTGATGTTGTTATATAGTGCCACAGCAGCCTCGACCTCATCTATTACGGTTTTACAACTACTTTGAAAAGTACCCTTTAAAAAAACCATGGGCAAAGTATATATTTTACATATGATAATTTTTTGTTCATGAACAATCACACCTAGGTACAGTTGTCTGTGGTTGTGAAGTGAAATTCTGTGAATATGCAAATCAGGACAGCTAAGATCAGTCATTAAAGGGATAGTTCTGGATTTGGCAATGAGGCTCTTTATCTGTGGGTAGAGTAGTCGCACAGTTAGGGAAATTTGAATAATACATGTGTTTGTTTATTTAGTTGAAAGAGTAAATGTGATAGACAGTAGTTTGAGAATAAAACTGTGGGCAGAGAGTAGTCTGAATTGGGTTCTGGAGGTGTACTCCAACTCACACATTGCACTCATATGCCAGCCATGAGTGTTTCCAAGCCAGTGAGGTCACATCCACCAGTAGCGCTGGAGAGCTGCACTGGCTGGTTTCTCTTGTAAAGACAACTCACAATGGCTCATATTGTCTGTGCACTCACTCACCCAGATCAGGTGATACCCTGCTAGGGCAGTGATTGGCTCTTGTCTCAGACCTTCCCCAAGGTGATTGGTTGAGTGACGAGCACCCTGCATGTGACCTCTATGATGAGCTTCCACCCACAGAAACAGAGACAGGGTTGATGTTGTTATATAGTGCCACAGCAGCCTCGACCTCATCTATTACGGTTTTACAACTACTTTGAAAAGTACCCTTTAAAAAAACCATGGGCAAAGTATATATTTTTCATATGATAATTTTTTGTTCATGAACAATCACACCTAGGTACAGTTGTCTGTGGTTGTGAAGTGAAATTCTGTGAATATGCAAATCAGGACAGCTAAGATCAGTCATTAAAGGGATAGTTCTGGATTTGGCAATGAGGCTCTTTATCTGTGGGTAGAGTAGTCGCACAGTAACGGAAATTTGAATAATACATGTGTTTGTTTATTTAGTTGAAAGAGTAAATGTGATAGACAGTAGTTTGAGAATAAAACTGTGGGCAGAGAGTAGTCTGAATTGGGTTCTGGAGGTGTACTCCAACTCACACATTGCACTCATATGCCAGCCATGAGTGTTTCCAAGCCAGTGAGGTCACATCCACCAGTAGCGCTGGAGAGCTGCACTGGCTGGTTTCTCTTGTAAAGACAACTCACAATGGCTCATATTGTCTGTGCACTCACTCACCCAGATCAGGTGATACCCTGCTAGGGCAGTGATTGGCTCTTGTCTCAGACCTTCCCCAAGGTGATTGGTTGAGTGACGAGCACCCTGCATGTGACCTCTATGATGAGCTTCCACCCACAGAAACAGAGACAGGGTTGATGTTGTTATATAGTGCCACAGCAGCCTCGACCTCATCTATTACGGTTTTACAACTACTTTGAAAAGTACCCTTTAAAAAAACCATGGGCAAAGTATATATTTTACATATGATAATTTTTTGTTCATGAACAATCACACCTAGGTACAGTTGTCTGTGGTTGTGAAGTGAAATTCTGGGAATATGCAAATCAGGACAGCTAAGATCAGTCATTAAAGGGATAGTTCTGGATTTGGCAATGAGGCTCTTTATCTGTGGGTAGAGTAGTCGCACAGTAACGGAAATTTGAATAATACATGTGTTTGTTTATTTAGTTGAAAGAGTAAATGTGATAGACAGTAGTTTGAGAATAAAACTGTGGGCAGAGAGTAGTCTGAATTGGGTTCTGGAGGTGTACTCCAACTCACACATTGCACTCATATGCCAGCCATGAGTGTTTCCAAGCCAGTGAGGTCACATCCACCAGTAGCGCTGGAGAGCTGCACTGGCTGGTTTCTCTTGTAAAGACAACTCACAATGGCTCATATTGTCTGTGCACTCACTCACCCAGATCAGGTGATACCCTGCTAGGGCAGTGATTGGCTCTTGTCTCAGACCTTCCCCAAGGTGATTGGTTGAGTGACGAGCACCCTGCATGTGACCTCTATGATGAGCTTCCACCCACAGAAACAGAGACAGGGTTGATGTTGTTATATAGTGCCACAGCAGCCTCGACCTCATCTATTACGGTTTTACAACTACT
The DNA here is from genome assembly GCF_036934945.1 of Oncorhynchus masou masou. Taxonomy (NCBI): domain Eukaryota; kingdom Metazoa; phylum Chordata; class Actinopteri; order Salmoniformes; family Salmonidae; genus Oncorhynchus; species Oncorhynchus masou. Next base: position 29,395,755 of record NC_088228.1, read on the forward strand.
TTGAAAAGTACCCTTTAAAAAAACCATGGGCAAAGTATATATTTTACATATGATAATTTTTTGTTCATGAACAATCACACCTAGGTACAGTTGTCTGTGGTTGTGAAGTGAAATTCTGTGAATATGCAAATCAGGACAGCTAAGATCAGTCATTAAAGGGATAGTTCTGGATTTGGCAATGAGGCTCTTTATCTGTGGGTAGAGTAGTCGCACAGTAACGGAAATTTGAATAATACATGTGTTTGTTTATTTAGTTGAAAGAGTAAATGTGATAGACAGTAGTTTGAGAATAAAACTGTGGGCAGAGAGTAGTCTGAATTGGGTTCTGGAGGTGTACTCCAACTCACACATTGCACTCATATGCCAGCCATGAGTGTTTCCAAGCCAGTGAGGTCACATCCACCAGTAGCGCTGGAGAGCTGCACTGGCTGGTTTCTCTTGTAAAGACAACTCACAATGGCTCATATTGTCTGTGCACTCACTCACCCAGATCAGGTGATACCCTGCTAGGGCAGTGATTGGCTCTTGTCTCAGACCTTCCCCAAGGTGATTGGTTGAGTGACGAGCACCCTGCATGTGACCTCTATGATGAGCTTCCACCCACAGAAACAGAGACAGGGTTGATGTTGTTATATAGTGCCACAGCAGCCTCGACCTCATCTATTACGGTTTTACAACTACTTTGAAAAGTACCCTTTAAAAAAACCATGGGCAAAGTATATATTTTACATATGATAATTTTTGTTCATGAACAATCACACCTAGGTACAGTTGTCTGTGGTTGTGAAGTGAAATTCTGGGAATATGCAAATCAGGACAGCTAAGATCAGTCATTAAAGGGATAGTTCTGGATTTGGCAATGAGGCTCTTTATCTGTGGGTAGAGTAGTCGCACAGTAACGGAAATTTGAATAATACATGTGTTTGTTTATTTAGTTGAAAGAGTAAATGTGATAGACAGTAGTTTGAGAATAAAACTGTGGGCAGAGAGTAGTCTGAATTGGGTTCTGGAGGTGTACTCCAACTCACACATTGCACTCATATGCCAGCCATGAGTGTTTCCAAGCCAGTGAGGTCACATCCACCAGTAGCGCTGGAGAGCTGCACTGGCTGGTTTCTCTTGTAAAGACAACTCACAATGGCTCATATTGTCTGTGCACTCACTCACCCAGATCAGGTGATACCCTGCTAGGGCAGTGATTGGCTCTTGTCTCAGACCTTCCCCAAGGTGATTGGTTGAGTGAAGAGCACCCTGCATGTGACCTCTATGATGAGCTTCCACCCACAGAAACAGAGACAGGGTTGATGTTGTTATATAGTGCCACAGCAGCCTCGACCTCATCTATTACGGTTTTACAACTACTTTGAAAAGTACCCTTTAAAAAAACCATGGGCAAAGTATATATTTTTCATATGATAATTTTTTGTTCATGAACAATCACACCTAGGTACAGTTGTCTGTGGTTGTGAAGTGAAATTCTGTGAATATGCAAATCAGGACAGCTAAGATCAGTCATTAAAGGGATAGTTCTGGATTTGGCAATGAGGCTCTTTATCTGTGGGTAGAGTAGTCGCACAGTAAGGGAAATTTGAATAATACATGTGTTTGTTTATTTAGTTGAAAGAGTAAATGTGATAGACAGTAGTTTGAGAATAAAACTGTGGGCAGAGAGTAGTCTGAATTGGGTTCTGGAGGTGTACTCCAACTCACACATTGCACTCATATGCCAGCCATGAGTGTTTCCAAGCCAGTGAGGTCACATCCACCAGTAGCGCTGGAGAGCTGCACTGGCTGGTTTCTCTTGTAAAGACAACTCACAATGGCTCATATTGTCTGTGCACTCACTCACCCAGATCAGGTGATACCCTGCTAGGGCAGTGATTGGCTCTTGTCTCAGACCTTCCCCAAGGTGATTGGTTGAGTGACGAGCACCCTGCATGTGACCTCTATGATGAGCTTCCACCCACAGAAACAGAGACAGGGTTGATGTTGTTATATAGTGCCACAGCAGCCTCGACCTCATCTATTACGGTTTTACAACTACTTTGAAAAGTACCCTTTAAAAAAACCATGGGCAAAGTATATATTTTACATATGATAATTTTTTGTTCATGAACAATCACACCTAGGTACAGTTGTCTGTGGTTGTGAAGTGAAATTCTGTGAATATGCAAATCAGGACAGCTAAGATCAGTCATTAAAGGGATAGTTCTGGATTTGGCAATGAGGCTCTTTATCTGTGGGTAGAGTAGTCGCACAGTAAGGGAAATTTGAATAATACATGTGTTTGTTTATTTAGTTGAAAGAGTAAATGTGATAGACAGTAGTTTGAGAATAAAACTGTGGGCAGAGAGTAGTCTGAATTGGGTTCTGGAGGTGTACTCCAACTCACACATTGCACTCATATGCCAGCCATGAGTGTTTCCAAGCCAGTGAGGTCACATCCACCAGTAGCGCTGGAGAGCTGCACTGGCTGGTTTCTCTTGTAAAGACAACTCACAATGGCTCATATTGTCTGTGCACTCACTCACCCAGATCAGGTGATACCCTGCTAGGGCAGTGATTGGCTCTTGTCTCAGACCTTCCCCAAGGTGATTGGTTGAGTGACGAGCACCCTGCATGTGACCTCTATGATGAGCTTCCACCCACAGAAACAGAGACAGGGTTGATGTTGTTATATAGTGCCACAGCAGCCTCGACCTCATCTATTACGGTTTTACAACTACTTTGAAAAGTACCCTTTAAAAAAACCATGGGCAAAGTATATATTTTACATATGATAATTTTTTGTTCATGAACAATCACACCTAGGTACAGTTGTCTGTGGTTGTGAAGTGAAATTCTGGGAATATGCAAATCAGGACAGCTAAGATCAGTCATTAAAGGGATAGTTCTGGATTTGGCAATGAGGCTCTTTATCTGTGGGTAGAGTAGTCGCACAGTAACGGAAATTTGAATAATAAATGTGTTTGTTTATTTAGTTGAAAGAGTAAATGTGATAGACAGTAGTTTGAGAATAAAACTGTGGGCAGAGAGTAGTCTGAATTGGGTTCTGGAGGTGTACTCCAACTCACACATTGCACTCATATGCCAGCCATGAGTGTTTCCAAGCCAGTGAGGTCACATCCACCAGTAGCGCTGGAGAGCTGCACTGGCTGGTTTCTCTTGTAAAGACAACTCACAATGGCTCATATTGTCTGTGCACTCACTCACCCAGATCAGGTGATACCCTGCTAGGGCAGTGATTGGCTCTTGTCTCAGACCTTCCCCAAGGTGATTGGTTGAGTGAAGAGCACCCTGCATGTGACCTCTATGATGAGCTTCCACCCACAGAAACAGAGACAGGGTTGATGTTGTTATATAGTGCCACAGCAGCCTCGACCTCATCTATTACGGTTTTACAACTACTTTGAAAAGTACCCTTTAAAAAAACCATGGGCAAAGTATATATTTTACATATGATAATTTTTTGTTCATGAACAATCACACCTAGGTACAGTTGTCTGTGGTTGTGAAGTGAAATTCTGGGAATATGCAAATCAGGACAGCTAAGATCAGTCATTAAAGGGATAGTTCTGGATTTGGCAATGAGGCTCTTTATCTGTGGGTAGAGTAGTCGCACAGTAACGGAAATTTGAATAATACATGTGTTTGTTTATTTAGTTGAAAGAGTAAATGTGATAGACAGTAGTTTGAGAATAAAACTGTGGGCAGAGAGTAGTCTGAATTGGGTTCTGGAGGTGTACTCCAACTCACACATTGCACTCATATGCCAGCCATGAGTGTTTCCAAGCCAGTGAGGTCACATCCACCAGTAGCGCTGGAGAGCTGCACTGGCTGGTTTCTCTTGTAAAGACAACTCACAATGGCTCATATTGTCTGTGCACTCACTCACCCAGATCAGGTGATACCCTGCTAGGGCAGTGATTGGCTCTTGTCTCAGACCTTCCCCAAGGTGATTGGTTGAGTGACGAGCACCCTGCATGTGACCTCTATGATGAGCTTCCACCCACAGAAACAGAGACGGGGTTGATGTTGTTATATAGTGCCACAGCAGCCTCGACCTCATCTATTACGGTTTTACAACTACTTTGAAAAGTACCCTTTAAAAAAACCATGGGCAAAGTATATATTTTACATATGATAATTTTTTGTTCATGAACAATCACACCTAGGTACAGTTGTCTGTGGTTGTGAAGTGAAATTCTGTGAATATGCAAATCAGGACAGCTAAGATCAGTCATTAAAGGGATAGTTCTGGATTTGGCAATGAGGCTCTTTATCTGTGGGTAGAGTAGTCGCACAGTAACGGAAATTTGAATAATACATGTGTTTGTTTATTTAGTTGAAAGAGTAAATGTGATAGACAGTAGTTTGAGAATAAAACTGTGGGCAGAGAGTAGTCTGAATTGGGTTCTGGAGGTGTACTCCAACTCACACATTGCACTCATATGCCAGCCATGAGTGTTTCCAAGCCAGTGAGGTCACATCCACCAGTAGCGCTGGAGAGCTGCACTGGCTGGTTTCTCTTGTAAAGACAACTCACAATGGCTCATATTGTCTGTGCACTCACTCACCCAGATCAGGTGATACCCTGCTAGGGCAGTGATTGGCTCTTGTCTCAGACCTTCCCCAAGGTGATTGGTTGAGTGACGAGCACCCTGCATGTGACCTCTATGATGAGCTTCCACCCACAGAAACAGAGACAGGGTTGATGTTGTTATATAGTGCCACAGCAGCCTCGACCTCATCTATTACGGTTTTACAACTACTTTGAAAAGTACCCTTTAAAAAAACCATGGGCAAAGTATATATTTTACATATGATAATTTTTTGTTCATGAACAATCACACCTAGGTACAGTTGTCTGTGGTTGTGAAGTGAAATTCTGTGAATATGCAAATCAGGACAGCTAAGATCAGTCATTAAAGGGATAGTTCTGGATTTGGCAATGAGGCTCTTTATCTGTGGGTAGAGTAGTCGCACAGTAACGGAAATTTGAATAATAAATGTGTTTGTTTATTTAGTTGAAAGAGTAAATGTGATAGACAGTAGTTTGAGAATAAAACTGTGGGCAGAGAGTAGTCTGAATTGGGTTCTGGAGGTGTACTCCAACTCACACATTGCACTCATATGCCAGCCATGAGTGTTTCCAAGCCAGTGAGGTCACATCCACCAGTAGCGCTGGAGAGCTGCACTGGCTGGTTTCTCTTGTAAAGACAACTCACAATGGCTCATATTGTCTGTGCACTCACTCACCCAGATCAGGTGATACCCTGCTAGGGCAGTGATTGGCTCTTGTCTCAGACCTTCCCCAAGGTGATTGGTTGAGTGACGAGCACCCTGCATGTGACCTCTATGATGAGCTTCCACCCACAGAAACAGAGACAGGGTTGATGTTGTTATATAGTGCCACAGCAGCCTCGACCTCATCTATTACGGTTTTACAACTACTTTGAAAAGTACCCTTTAAAAAAACCATGGGCAAAGTATATATTTTACATATGATAATTTTTTGTTCATGAACAATCACACCTAGGTACAGTTGTCTGTGGTTGTGAAGTGAAATTCTGGGAATATGCAAATCAGGACAGCTAAGATCAGTCATTAAAGGGATAGTTCTGGATTTGGCAATGAGGCTCTTTATCTGTGGGTAGAGTAGTCGCACAGTAACGGAAATTTGAATAATAAATGTGTTTGTTTATTTAGTTGAAAGAGTAAATGTGATAGACAGTAGTTTGAGAATAAAACTGTGGGCAGAGAGTAGTCTGAATTGGGTTCTGGAGGTGTACTCCAACTCACACATTGCACTCATATGCCAGCCATGAGTGTTTCCAAGCCAGTGAGGTCACATCCACCAGTAGCGCTGGAGAGCTGCACTGGCTGGTTTCTCTTGTAAAGACAACTCACAATGGCTCATATTGTCTGTGCACTCACTCACCCAGATCAGGTGATACCCTGCTAGGGCAGTGATTGGCTCTTGTCTCAGACCTTCCCCAAGGTGATTGGTTGAGTGACGAGCACCCTGCATGTGACCTCTATGATGAGCTTCCACCCACAGAAACAGAGACAGGGTTGATGTTGTTATATAGTGCCACAGCAGCCTCGACCTCATCTATTACGGTTTTACAACTACTTTGAAAAGTACCCTTTAAAAAAACCATGGGCAAAGTATATATTTTACATATGATAATTTTTTGTTCATGAACAATCACACCTAGGTACAGTTGTCTGTGGTTGTGAAGTGAAATTCTGGGAATATGCAAATCAGGACAGCTAAGATCAGTCATTAAAGGGATAGTTCTGGATTTGGCAATGAGGCTCTTTATCTGTGGGTAGAGTAGTCGCACAGTAACGGAAATTTGAATAATACATGTGTTTGTTTATTTAGTTGAAAGAGTAAATGTGATAGACAGTAGTTTGAGAATAAAACTGTGGGCAGAGAGTAGTCTGAATTGGGTTCTGGAGGTGTACTCCAACTCACACATTGCACTCATATGCCAGCCATGAGTGTTTCCAAGCCAGTGAGGTCACATCCACCAGTAGCGCTGGAGAGCTGCACTGGCTGGTTTCTCTTGTAAAGACAACTCACAATGGCTCATATTGTCTGTGCACTCACTCACCCAGATCAGGTGATACCCTGCTAGGGCAGTGATTGGCTCTTGTCTCAGACCTTCCCCAAGGTGATTGGTTGAGTGACGAGCACCCTGCATGTGACCTCTATGATGAGCTTCCACCCACAGAAACAGAGACAGGGTTGATGTTGTTATATAGTGCCACAGCAGCCTCGACCTCATCTATTACGGTTTTACAACTACTTTGAAAAGTACCCTTTAAAAAAAACCATGGGCAAAGTATATATTTTACATATGATAATTTTTTGTTCATGAACAATCACACCTAGGTACAGTTGTCTGTGGTTGTGAAGTGAAATTCTGGGAATATGCAAATCAGGACAGCTAAGATCAGTCATTAAAGGGATAGTTCTGGATTTGGCAATGAGGCTCTTTATCTGTGGGTAGAGTAGTCGCACAGTAACGGAAATTTGAATAATAAATGTGTTTGTTTATTTAGTTGAAAGAGTAAATGTGATAGACAGTAGTTTGAGAATAAAACTGTGGGCAGAGAGTAGTCTGAATTGGGTTCTGGAGGTGTACTCCAACTCACACATTGCACTCATATGCCAGCCATGAGTGTTTCCAAGCCAGTGAGGTCACATCCACCAGTAGCGCTGGAGAGCTGCACTGGCTGGTTTCTCTTGTAAAGACAACTCACAATGGCTCATATTGTCTGTGCACTCACTCACCCAGATCAGGTGATACCCTGCTAGGGCAGTGATTGGCTCTTGTCTCAGACCTTCCCCAAGGTGATTGGTTGAGTGAAGAGCACCCTGCATGTGACCTCTATGATGAGCTTCCACCCACAGAAACAGAGACAGGGTTGATGTTGTTATATAGTGCCACAGCAGCCTCGACCTCATCTATTACGGTTTTACAACTACTTTGAAAAGTACCCTTTAAAAAAACCATGGGCAAAGTATATATTTTACACATGATAATTTTTTGTTCATGAACAATCACACCTAGGTACAGTTGTCTGTGGTTGTGAAGTGAAATTCTGGGAATATGCAAATCAGGACAGCTAAGATCAGTCATTAAAGGGATAGTTCTGGATTTGGCAATGAGGCTCTTTATCTGTGGGTAGAGTAGTCGCACAGTAACGGAAATTTGAATAATACATGTGTTTGTTTATTTAGTTGAAAGAGTAAATGTGATAGACAGTAGTTTGAGAATAAAACTGTGGGCAGAGAGTAGTCTGAATTGGGTTCTGGAGGTGTACTCCAACTCACACATTGCACTCATATGCCAGCCATGAGTGTTTCCAAGCCAGTGAGGTCACATCCACCAGTAGCGCTGGAGAGCTGCACTGGCTGGTTTCTCTTGTAAAGACAACTCACAATGGCTCATATTGTCTGTGCACTCACTCACCCAGATCAGGTGATACCCTGCTAGGGCAGTGATTGGCTCTTGTCTCAGACCTTCCCCAAGGTGATTGGTTGAGTGACGAGCACCCTGCATGTGACCTCTATGATGAGCTTCCACCCACAGAAACAGAGACGGGGTTGATGTTGTTATATAGTGCCACAGCAGCCTCGACCTCATCTATTACGGTTTTACAACTACTTTGAAAAGTACCCTTTAAAAAAACCATGGGCAAAGTATATATTTTACATATGATAATTTTTTGTTCATGAACAATCACACCTAGGTACAGTTGTCTGTGGTTGTGAAGTGAAATTCTGTGAATATGCAAATCAGGACAGCTAAGATCAGTCATTAAAGGGATAGTTCTGGATTTGGCAATGAGGCTCTTTATCTGTGGGTAGAGTAGTCGCACAGTAACGGAAATTTGAATAATACATGTGTTTGTTTATTTAGTTGAAAGAGTAAATGTGATAGACAGTAGTTTGAGAATAAAACTGTGGGCAGAGAGTAGTCTGAATTGGGTTCTGGAGGTGTACTCCAACTCACACATTGCACTCATATGCCAGCCATGAGTGTTTCCAAGCCAGTGAGGTCACATCCACCAGTAGCGCTGGAGAGCTGCACTGGCTGGTTTCTCTTGTAAAGACAACTCACAATGGCTCATATTGTCTGTGCACTCACTCACCCAGATCAGGTGATACCCTGCTAGGGCAGTGATTGGCTCTTGTCTCAGACCTTCCCCAAGGTGATTGGTTGAGTGACGAGCACCCTGCATGTGACCTCTATGATGAGCTTCCACCCACAGAAACAGAGACAGGGTTGATGTTGTTATATAGTGCCACAGCAGCCTCGACCTCATCTATTACGGTTTTACAACTACTTTGAAAAGTACCCTTTAAAAAAACCATGGGCAAAGTATATATTTTACATATGATAATTTTTTGTTCATGAACAATCACACCTAGGTACAGTTGTCTGTGGTTGTGAAGTGAAATTCTGTGAATATGCAAATCAGGACAGCTAAGATCAGTCATTAAAGGGATAGTTCTGGATTTGGCAATGAGGCTCTTTATCTGTGGGTAGAGTAGTCGCACAGTAACGGAAATTTGAATAATAAATGTGTTTGTTTATTTAGTTGAAAGAGTAAATGTGATAGACAGTAGTTTGAGAATAAAACTGTGGGCAGAGAGTAGTCTGAATTGGGTTCTGGAGGTGTACTCCAACTCACACATTGCACTCATATGCCAGCCATGAGTGTTTCCAAGCCAGTGAGGTCACATCCACCAGTAGCGCTGGAGAGCTGCACTGGCTGGTTTCTCTTGTAAAGACAACTCACAATGGCTCATATTGTCTGTGCACTCACTCACCCAGATCAGGTGATACCCTGCTAGGGCAGTGATTGGCTCTTGTCTCAGACCTTCCCCAAGGTGATTGGTTGAGTGACGAGCACCCTGCATGTGACCTCTATGATGAGCTTCCACCCACAGAAACAGAGACAGGGTTGATGTTGTTATATAGTGCCACAGCAGCCTCGACCTCATCTATTACGGTTTTACAACTACTTTGAAAAGTACCCTTTAAAAAAACCATGGGCAAAGTATATATTTTACATATGATAATTTTTTGTTCATGAACAATCACACCTAGGTACAGTTGTCTGTGGTTGTGAAGTGAAATTCTGGGAATATGCAAATCAGGACAGCTAAGATCAGTCATTAAAGGGATAGTTCTGGATTTGGCAATGAGGCTCTTTATCTGTGGGTAGAGTAGTCGCACAGTAACGGAAATTTGAATAATAAATGTGTTTGTTTATTTAGTTGAAAGAGTAAATGTGATAGACAGTAGTTTGAGAATAAAACTGTGGGCAGAGAGTAGTCTGAATTGGGTTCTGGAGGTGTACTCCAACTCACACATTGCACTCATATGCCAGCCATGAGTGTTTCCAAGCCAGTGAGGTCACATCCACCAGTAGCGCTGGAGAGCTGCACTGGCTGGTTTCTCTTGTAAAGACAACTCACAATGGCTCATATTGTCTGTGCACTCACTCACCCAGATCAGGTGATACCCTGCTAGGGCAGTGATTGGCTCTTGTCTCAGACCTTCCCCAAGGTGATTGGTTGAGTGACGAGCACCCTGCATGTGACCTCTATGATGAGCTTCCACCCACAGAAACAGAGACGGGGTTGATGTTGTTATATAGTGCCACAGCAGCCTCGACCTCATCTATTACGGTTTTACAACTACTTTGAAAAGTACCCTTTAAAAAAACCATGGGCAAAGTATATATTTTACATATGATAATTTTTTGTTCATGAACAATCACACCTAGGTACAGTTGTCTGTGGTTGTGAAGTGAAATTCTGGGAATATGCAAATCAGGACAGCTAAGATCAGTCATTAAAGGGATAGTTCTGGATTTGGCAATGAGGCTCTTTATCTGTGGGTAGAGTAGTCGCACAGTAACGGAAATTTGAATAATACATGTGTTTGTTTATTTAGTTGAAAGAGTAAATGTGATAGACAGTAGTTTGAGAATAAAACTGTGGGCAGAGAGTAGTCTGAATTGGGTTCTGGAGGTGTACTCCAACTCACACATTGCACTCATATGCCAGCCATGAGTGTTTCCAAGCCAGTGAGGTCACATCCACCAGTAGCGCTGGAGAGCTGCACTGGCTGGTTTCTCTTGTAAAGACAACTCACAATGGCTCATATTGTCTGTGCACTCACTCACCCAGATCAGGTGATACCCTGCTAGGGCAGTGATTGGCTCTTGTCTCAGACCTTCCCCAAGGTGATTGGTTGAGTGACGAGCACCCTGCATGTGACCTCTATGATGAGCTTCCACCCACAGAAACAGAGACAGGGTTGATGTTGTTATATAGTGCCACAGCAGCCTCGACCTCATCTATTACGGTTTTACAACTACTTTGAAAAGTACCCTTTAAAAAAACCATGGGCAAAGTATATATTTTACATATGATAATTTTTTGTTCATGAACAATCACACCTAGGTACAGTTGTCTGTGGTTGTGAAGTGAAATTCTGTGAATATGCAAATCAGGACAGCTAAGATCAGTCATTAAAGGGATAGTTCTGGATTTGGCAATGAGGCTCTTTATCTGTGGGTAGAGTAGTCGCACAGTAACGGAAATTTGAATAATAAATGTGTTTGTTTATTTAGTTGAAAGAGTAAATGTGATAGACAGTAGTTTGAGAATAAAACTGTGGGCAGAGAGTAGTCTGAATTGGGTTCTGGAGGTGTACTCCAACTCACACATTGCACTCATATGCCAGCCATGAGTGTTTCCAAGCCAGTGAGGTCACATCCACCAGTAGCGCTGGAGAGCTGCACTGGCTGGTTTCTCTTGTAAAGACAACTCACAATGGCTCATATTGTCTGTGCACTCACTCACCCAGATCAGGTGATACCCTGCTAGGGCAGTGATTGGCTCTTGTCTCAGACCTTCCCCAAGGTGATTGGTTGAGTGACGAGCACCCTGCATGTGACCTCTATGATGAGCTTCCACCCACAGAAACAGAGACAGGGTTGATGTTGTTATATAGTGCCACAGCAGCCTCGACCTCATCTATTACGGTTTTACAACTACTTTGAAAAGTACCCTTTAAAAAAACCATGGGCAAAGTATATATTTTACATATGATAATTTTTTGTTCATGAACAATCACACCTAGGTACAGTTGTCTGTGGTTGTGAAGTGAAATTCTGTGAATATGCAAATCAGGACAGCTAAGATCAGTCATTAAAGGGATAGTTCTGGATTTGGCAATGAGGCTCTTTATCTGTGGGTAGAGTAGTCGCACAGTAACGGAAATTTGAATAATACATGTGTTTGTTTATTTAGTTGAAAGAGTAAATGTGATAGACAGTAGTTTGAGAATAAAACTGTGGGCAGAGAGTAGTCTGAATTGGGTTCTGGAGGTGTACTCCAACTCACACATTGCACTCATATGCCAGCCATGAGTGTTTCCAAGCCAGTGAGGTCACATCCACCAGTAGCGCTGGAGAGCTGCACTGGCTGGTTTCTCTTGTAAAGACAACTCACAATGGCTCATATTGTCTGTGCACTCACTCACCCAGATCAGGTGATACCCTGCTAGGGCAGTGATTGGCTCTTGTCTCAGACCTTCCCCAAGGTGATTGGTTGAGTGACGAGCACCCTGCATGTGACCTCTATGATGAGCTTCCACCCACAGAAACAGAGACAGGGTTGATGTTGTTATATAGTGCCACAGCAGCCTCGACCTCATCTATTACGGTTTTACAACTACTTTGAAAAGTACCCTTTAAAAAAACCATGGGCAAAGTATATATTTTACATATGATAATTTTTTGTTCATGAACAATCACACCTAGGTACAGTTGTCTGTGGTTGTGAAGTGAAATTCTGTGAATATGCAAATCAGGACAGCTAAGATCAGTCATTAAAGGGATAGTTCTGGATTTGGCAATGAGGCTCTTTATCTGTGGGTAGAGTAGTCGCACAGTAACGGAAATTTGAATAATAAATGTGTTTGTTTATTTAGTTGAAAGAGTAAATGTGATAGACAGTAGTTTGAGAATAAAACTGTGGGCAGAGAGTAGTCTGAATTGGGTTCTGGAGGTGTACTCCAACTCACACATTGCACTCATATGCCAGCCATGAGTGTTTCCAAGCCAGTGAGGTCACATCCACCAGTAGCGCTGGAGAGCTGCACTGGCTGGTTTCTCTTGTAAAGACAACTCACAATGGCTCATATTGTCTGTGCACTCACTCACCCAGATCAGGTGATACCCTGCTAGGGCAGTGATTGGCTCTTGTCTCAGACCTTCCCCAAGGTGATTGGTTGAGTGAAGCGCACCCTGCATGTGACCTCTATGATGAGCTTCCACCCACAGAAACAGAGACAGGGTTGATGTTGTTATATAGTGCCACAGCAGCCTCGACCTCATCTATTACGGTTTTACAACTACTTTGAAAAGTACCCTTTAAAAAAACCATGGGCAAAGTATATATTTTACATATGATAATTTTTTGTTCATGAACAATCACACCTAGGTACAGTTGTCTGTGGTTGTGAAGTGAAATTCTGGGAATATGCAAATCAGGACAGCTAAGATCAGTCATTAAAGGGATAGTTCTGGATTTGGCAATGAGGCTCTTTATCTGTGGGTAGAGTAGTCGCACAGTAACGGAAATTTGAATAATACATGTGTTTGTTTATTTAGTTGAAAGAGTAAATGTGATAGACAGTAGTTTGAGAATAAAACTGTGGGCAGAGAGTAGTCTGAATTGGGTTCTGGAGGTGTACTCCAACTCACACATTGCACTCATATGCCAGCCATGAGTGTTTCCAAGCCAGTGAGGTCACATCCACCAGTAGCGCTGGAGAGCTGCACTGGCTGGTTTCTCTTGTAAAGACAACTCACAATGGCTCATATTGTCTGTGCACTCACTCACCCAGATCAGGTGATACCCTGCTAGGGCAGTGATTGGCTCTTGTCTCAGACCTTCCCCAAGGTGATTGGTTGAGTGACGAGCACCCTGCATGTGACCTCTATGATGAGCTTCCACCCACAGAAACAGAGACGGGGTTGATGTTGTTATATAGTGCCACAGCAGCCTCGACCTCATCTATTACGGTTTTACAACTACTTTGAAAAGTACCCTTTAAAAAAACCATGGGCAAAGTATATATTTTACATATGATAATTTTTTGTTCATGAACAATCACACCTAGGTACAGTTGTCTGTGGTTGTGAAGTGAAATTCTGTGAATATGCAAATCAGGACAGCTAAGATCAGTCATTAAAGGGATAGTTCTGGATTTGGCAATGAGGCTCTTTATCTGTGGGTAGAGTAGTCGCACAGTAACGGAAATTTGAATAATACATGTGTTTGTTTATTTAGTTGAAAGAGTAAATGTGATAGACAGTAGTTTGAGAATAAAACTGTGGGCAGAGAGTAGTCTGAATTGGGTTCTGGAGGTGTACTCCAACTCACACATTGCACTCATATGCCAGCCATGAGTGTTTCCAAGCCAGTGAGGTCACATCCACCAGTAGCGCTGGAGAGCTGCACTGGCTGGTTTCTCTTGTAAAGACAACTCACAATGGCTCATATTGTCTGTGCACTCACTCACCCAGATCAGGTGATACCCTGCTAGGGCAGTGATTGGCTCTTGTCTCAGACCTTCCCCAAGGTGATTGGTTGAGTGACGAGCACCCTGCATGTGACCTCTATGATGAGCTTCCACCCACAGAAACAGAGACAGGGTTGATGTTGTTATATAGTGCCACAGCAGCCTCGACCTCATCTATTACGGTTTTACAACTACTTTGAAAAGTACCCTTTAAAAAAACCATGGGCAAAGTATATATTTTACATATGATAATTTTTTGTTCATGAACAATCACACCTAGGTACAGTTGTCTGTGGTTGTGAAGTGAAATTCTGTGAATATGCAAATCAGGACAGCTAAGATCAGTCATTAAAGGGATAGTTCTGGATTTGGCAATGAGGCTCTTTATCTGTGGGTAGAGTAGTCGCACAGTAACGGAAATTTGAATAATAAATGTGTTTGTTTATTTAGTTGAAAGAGTAAATGTGATAGACAGTAGTTTGAGAATAAAACTGTGGGCAGAGAGTAGTCTGAATTGGGTTCTGGAGGTGTACTCCAACTCACACATTGCACTCATATGCCAGCCATGAGTGTTTCCAAGCCAGTGAGGTCACATCCACCAGTAGCGCTGGAGAGCTGCACTGGCTGGTTTCTCTTGTAAAGACAACTCACAATGGCTCATATTGTCTGTGCACTCACTCACCCAGATCAGGTGATACCCTGCTAGGGCAGTGATTGGCTCTTGTCTCAGACCTTCCCCAAGGTGATTGGTTGAGTGAAGAGCACCCTGCATGTGACCTCTATGATGAGCTTCCACCCACAGAAACAGAGACAGGGTTGATGTTGTTATATAGTGCCACAGCAGCCTCGACCTCATCTATTACGGTTTTACAACTACTTTGAAAAGTACCCTTTAAAAAAACCATGGGCAAAGTATATATTTTTCATGTGATAATTTTTTGTTCATGAACAATCACACCTAGGTACAGTTGTCTGTGGTTGTGAAGTGAAATTCTGTGAATATGCAAATCAGGACAGCTAAGATCAGTCATTAAAGGGATAGTTCTGGATTTGGCAATGAGGCTCTTTATCTGTGGGTAGAGTAGTCGCACAGTAAGGGAAATTTGAATAATACATGTGTTTGTTTATTTAGTTGAAAGAGTAAATGTGATAGACAGTAGTTTGAGAATAAAACTGTGGGCAGAGAGTAGTCTGAATTGGGTTCTGGAGGTGTACTCCAACTCACACATTGCACTCATATGCCAGCCATGAGTGTTTCCAAGCCAGTGAGGTCACATCCACCAGTAGCGCTGGAGAGCTGCACTGGCTGGTTTCTCTTGTAAAGACAACTCACAATGGCTCATATTGTCTGTGCACTCACTCACCCAGATCACGTGATACCCTGCTAGGGCAGTGATTGGCTCTTGTCTCAGACCTTCCCCAAGGTGATTGGTTGAGTGACGAGCACCCTGCATGTGACCTCTATGATGAGCTTCCACCCACAGAAACAGAGACAGGGTTGATGTTGTTATATAGTGCCACAGCAGCCTCAACCTCATCTATTACGGTTTTACAACTACTTTGAAAAGTACCCTTTAAAAAAACCATGGGCAAAGTATATATTTTACATATGATAATTTTTTGTTCATGAACAATCACACCTAGGTACAGTTGTCTGTGGTTTTGAAGTGAAATTCTGGGAATATGCAAATCAGGACAGCTAAGATCAGTCATTAAAGGGATAGTTCTGGATTTGGCAATGAGGCTCTTTATCTGTGGGTAGAGTAGTCGCACAGTAACGGAAATTTGAATAATAAATGTGTTTGTTTATTTAGTTGAAAGAGTAAATGTGATAGACAGTAGTTTGAGAATAAAACTGTGGGCAGAGAGTAGTCTGAATTGGGTTCTGGAGGTGTACTCCAACTCACACATTGCACTCATATGCCAGCCATGAGTGTTTCCAAGCCAGTGAGGTCACATCCACCAGTAGCGCTGGAGAGCTGCACTGGCTGGTTTCTCTTGTAAAGACAACTCACAATGGCTCATATTGTCTGTGCACTCACTCACCCAGATCAGGTGATACCCTGCTAGGGCAGTGATTGGCTCTTGTCTCAGACCTTCCCCAAGGTGATTGGTTGAGTGACGAGCACCCTGCATGTGACCTCTATGATGAGCTTCCACCCACAGAAACAGAGACGGGGTTGATGTTGTTATACAGTGCCACAGCAGCCTCGACCTCATCTATTACGGTTTTACAACTACTTTGAAAAGTACCCTTTAAAAAAACCATGGGCAAAGTATATATTTTACATATGATAATTTTTTGTTCATGAACAATCACACCTAGGTACAGTTGTCTGTGGTTGTGAAGTGAAATTCTGTGAATATGCAAATCAGGACAGCTAAGATCAGTCATTAAAGGGATAGTTCTGGATTTGGCAATGAGGCTCTTTATCTGTGGGTAGAGTAGTCGCACAGTAACGGAAATTTGAATAATACATGTGTTTGTTTATTTAGTTGAAAGAGTAAATGTGATAGACAGTAGTTTGAGAATAAAACTGTGGGCAGAGAGTAGTCTGAATTGGGTTCTGGAGGTGTACTCCAACTCACACATTGCACTCATATGCCAGCCATGAGTGTTTCCAAGCCAGTGAGGTCACATCCACCAGTAGCGCTGGAGAGCTGCACTGGCTGGTTTCTCTTGTAAAGACAACTCACAATGGCTCATATTGTCTGTGCACTCACTCACCCAGATCAGGTGATACCCTGCTAGGGCAGTGATTGGCTCTTGTCTCAGACCTTCCCCAAGGTGATTGGTTGAGTGACGAGCACCCTGCATGTGACCTCTATGATGAGCTTCCACCCACAGAAACAGAGACAGGGTTGATGTTGTTATATAGTGCCACAGCAGCCTCGACCTCATCTATTACGGTTTTACAACTACTTTGAAAAGTACCCTTTAAAAAAACCATGGGCAAAGTATATATTTTACATATGATAATTTTTTGTTCATGAACAATCACACCTAGGTACAGTTGTCTGTGGTTGTGAAGTGAAATTCTGTGAATATGCAAATCAGGACAGCTAAGATCAGTCATTAAAGGGATAGTTCTGGATTTGGCAATGAGGCTCTTTATCTGTGGGTAGAGTAGTCGCACAGTAACGGAAATTTGAATAATAAATGTGTTTGTTTATTTAGTTGAAAGAGTAAATGTGATAGACAGTAGTTTGAGAATAAAACTGTGGGCAGAGAGTAGTCTGAATTGGGTTCTGGAGGTGTACTCCAACTCACACATTGCACTCATATGCCAGCCATGAGTGTTTCCAAGCCAGTGAGGTCACATCCACCAGTAGCGCTGGAGAGCTGCACTGGCTGGTTTCTCTTGTAAAGACAACTCACAATGGCTCATATTGTCTGTGCACTCACTCACCCAGATCAGGTGATACCCTGCTAGGGCAGTGATTGGCTCTTGTCTCAGACCTTCCCCAAGGTGATTGGTTGAGTGAAGAGCACCCTGCATGTGACCTCTATGATGAGCTTCCACCCACAGAAACAGAGACAGGGTTGATGTTGTTATATAGTGCCACAGCAGCCTCGACCTCATCTATTACGGTTTTACAACTACTTTGAAAAGTACCCTTTAAAAAAACCATGGGCAAAGTATATATTTTTCATGTGATAATTTTTTGTTCATGAACAATCACACCTAGGTACAGTTGTCTGTGGTTGTGAAGTGAAATTCTGTGAATATGCAAATCAGGACAGCTAAGATCAGTCATTAAAGGGATAGTTCTGGATTTGGCAATGAGGCTCTTTATCTGTGTGTAGAGTAGTCGCACAGTAAGGGAAATTTGAATAATACATGTGTTTGTTTATTTAGTTGAAAGAGTAAATGTGATAGACAGTAGTTTGAGAATAAAACTGTGGGCAGAGAGTAGTCTGAATTGGGTTCTGGAGGTGTACTCCAACTCACACATTGCACTCATATGCCAGCCATGAGTGTTTCCAAGCCAGTGAGGTCACATCCACCAGTAGCGCTGGAGAGCTGCACTGGCTGGTTTCTCTTGTAAAGACAACTCACAATGGCTCATATTGTCTGTGCACTCACTCACCCAGATCACGTGATACCCTGCTAGGGCAGTGATTGGCTCTTGTCTCAGACCTTCCCCAAGGTGATTGGTTGAGTGACGAGCACCCTGCATGTGACCTCTATGATGAGCTTCCACCCACAGAAACAGAGACAGGGTTGATGTTGTTATATAGTGCCACAGCAGCCTCGACCTCATCTATTACGGTTTTACAACTACTTTGAAAAGTACCCTTTAAAAAAACCATGGGCAAAGTATATATTTTACATATGATAATTTTTTGTTCATGAACAATCACACCTAGGTACAGTTGTCTGTGGTTTTGAAGTGAAATTCTGGGAATATGCAAATCAGGACAGCTAAGATCAGTCATTAAAGGGATAGTTCTGGATTTGGCAATGAGGCTCTTTATCTGTGGGTAGAGTAGTCGCACAGTAACGGAAATTTGAATAATACATGTGTTTGTTTATTTAGTTGAAAGAGTAAATGTGATAGACAGTAGTTTGAGAATAAAACTGTGGGCAGAGAGTAGTCTGAATTGGGTTCTGGAGGTGTACTCCAACTCACACATTGCACTCATATGCCAGCCATGAGTGTTTCCAAGCCAGTGAGGTCACATCCACCAGTAGCGCTGGAGAGCTGCACTGGCTGGTTTCTCTTGTAAAGACAACTCACAATGGCTCATATTGTCTGTGCACTCACTCACCCAGATCAGGTGATACCCTGCTAGGGCAGTGATTGGCTCTTGTCTCAGACCTTCCCCAAGGTGATTGGTTGAGTGACGAGCACCCTGCATGTGACCTCTATGATGAGCTTCCACCCACAGAAACAGAGACGGGGTTGATGTTGTTATACAGTGCCACAGCAGCCTCGACCTCATCTATTACGGTTTTACAACTACTTTGAAAAGTACCCTTTAAAAAAACCATGGGCAAAGTATATATTTTACATATGATAATTTTTTGTTCATGAACAATCACACCTAGGTACAGTTGTCTGTGGTTGTGAAGTGAAATTCTGTGAATATGCAAATCAGGACAGCTAAGATCAGTCATTAAAGGGATAGTTCTGGATTTGGCAATGAGGCTCTTTATCTGTGGGTAGAGTAGTCGCACAGTAACGGAAATTTGAATAATACATGTGTTTGTTTATTTAGTTGAAAGAGTAAATGTGATAGACAGTAGTTTGAGAATAAAACTGTGGGCAGAGAGTAGTCTGAATTGGGTTCTGGAGGTGTACTCCAACTCACACATTGCACTCATATGCCAGCCATGAGTGTTTCCAAGCCAGTGAGGTCACATCCACCAGTAGCGCTGGAGAGCTGCACTGGCTGGTTTCTCTTGTAAAGACAACTCACAATGGCTCATATTGTCTGTGCACTCACTCACCCAGATCAGGTGATACCCTGCTAGGGCAGTGATTGGCTCTTGTCTCAGACCTTCCCCAAGGTGATTGGTTGAGTGACGAGCACCCTGCATGTGACCTCTATGATGAGCTTCCACCCACAGAAACAGAGACAGGGTTGATGTTGTTATATAGTGCCACAGCAGCCTCGACCTCATCTATTACGGTTTTACAACTACTTTGAAAAGTACCCTTTAAAAAAACCATGGGCAAAGTATATATTTTACATATGATAATTTTTTGTTCATGAACAATCACACCTAGGTACAGTTGTCTGTGGTTGTGAAGTGAAATTCTGTGAATATGCAAATCAGGACAGCTAAGATCAGTCATTAAAGGGATAGTTCTGGATTTGGCAATGAGGCTCTTTATCTGTGGGTAGAGTAGTCGCACAGTAACGGAAATTTGAATAATAAATGTGTTTGTTTATTTAGTTGAAAGAGTAAATGTGATAGACAGTAGTTTGAGAATAAAACTGTGGGCAGAGAGTAGTCTGAATTGGGTTCTGGAGGTGTACTCCAACTCACACATTGCACTCATATGCCAGCCATGAGTGTTTCCAAGCCAGTGAGGTCACATCCACCAGTAGCGCTGGAGAGCTGCACTGGCTGGTTTCTCTTGTAAAGACAACTCACAATGGCTCATATTGTCTGTGCACTCACTCACCCAGATCAGGTGATACCCTGCTAGGGCAGTGATTGGCTCTTGTCTCAGACCTTCCCCAAGGTGATTGGTTGAGTGACGAGCACCCTGCATGTGACCTCTATGATGAGCTTCCACCCACAGAAACAGAGACAGGGTTGATGTTGTTATATAGTGCCACAGCAGCCTCGACCTCATCTATTACGGTTTTACAACTACTTTGAAAAGTACCCTTTAAAAAAACCATGGGCAAAGTATATATTTTACATATGATAATTTTTTGTTCATGAACAATCACACCTAGGTACAGTTGTCTGTGGTTGTGAAGTGAAATTCTGTGAATATGCAAATCAGGACAGCTAAGATCAGTCATTAAAGGGATAGTTCAGGATTTGGCAATGAGGCTCTTTATCTGTGGGTAGAGTAGTCGCACAGTAACGGAAATTTGAATAATACATGTGTTTGTTTATTTAGTTGAAAGAGTAAATGTGATAGACAGTAGTTTGAGAATAAAACTGTGGGCAGAGAGTAGTCTGAATTGGGTTCTGGAGGTGTACTCCAACTCACACATTGCACTCATATGCCAGCCATGAGTGTTTCCAAGCCAGTGAGGTCACATCCACCAGTAGCGCTGGAGAGCTGCACTGGCTGGTTTCTCTTGTAAAGACAACTCACAATGGCTCATATTGTCTGTGCACTCACTCACCCAGATCAGGTGATACCCTGCTAGGGCAGTGATTGGCTCTTGTCTCAGACCTTCCCCAAGGTGATTGGTTGAGTGACGAGCACCCTGCATGTGACCTCTATGATGAGCTTCCACCCACAGAAACAGAGACAGGGTTGATGTTGTTATATAGTGCCACAGCAGCCTCGACCTCATCTATTACGGTTTTACAACTACTTTGAAAAGTACCCTTTAAAAAAACCATGGGCAAAGTATATATTTTACATATGATAATTTTTTGTTCATGAACAATCACACCTAGGTACAGTTGTCTGTGGTTGTGAAGTGAAATTCTGTGAATATGCAAATCAGGACAGCTAAGATCAGTCATTAAAGGGATAGTTCTGGATTTGGCAATGAGGCTCTTTATCTGTGGGTAGAGTAGTCGCACAGTAACGGAAATTTGAATAATAAATGTGTTTGTTTATTTAGTTGAAAGAGTAAATGTGATAGACAGTAGTTTGAGAATAAAACTGTGGGCAGAGAGTAGTCTGAATTGGGTTCTGGAGGTGTACTCCAACATTGCACTCATATGTCAGCCATGAGTGTTTCCAAGCCAGTGAGGTCACATCCACCAGTAGCGCTGGAGAGCTGCACTGGCTGGTTTCTCTTGTAAAGACAACTCACAATGGCTCATATTGTCTGTGCACTCACTCACCCAGATCAGGTGATACCCTGCTAGGGCAGTGATTGGCTCTTGTCTCAGACCTTCCCCAAGGTGATTGGTTGAGTGACGAGCACCCTGCATGTGACCTCTATGATGAGCTTCCACCCACAGAAACAGAGACAGGGTTGATGTTGTTATATAGTGCCACAGCAGCCTCGACCTCATCTATTACGGTTTTACAACTACTTTGAAAAGTACCCTTTAAAAAAACCATGGGCAAAGTATATATTTTACATATGATAATTTTTTGTTCATGAACAATCACACCTAGGTACAGTTGTCTGTGGTTGTGAAGTGAAATTCTGTGAATATGCAAATCAGGACAGCTAAGATCAGTCATTAAAGGGATAGTTCTGGATTTGGCAATGAGGCTCTTTATCTGTGGGTAGAGTAGTCGCACAGTAACGGAAATTTGAATAATAAATGTGTTTGTTTATTTAGTTGAAAGAGTAAATGTGATAGACAGTAGTTTGAGAATAAAACTGTGGGCAGAGAGTAGTCTGAATTGGGTTCTGGAGGTGTACTCCAACTCACACATTGCACTCATATGCCAGCCATGAGTGTTTCCAAGCCAGTGAGGTCACATCCACCAGTAGCGCTGGAGAGCTGCACTGGCTGGTTTCTCTTGTAAAGACAACTCACAATGGCTCATATTGTCTGTGCACTCACTCACCCAGATCAGGTGATACCCTGCTAGGGCAGTGATTGGCTCTTGTCTCAGACCTTCCCCAAGGTGATTGGTTGAGTGACGAGCACCCTGCATGTGACCTCTATGATGAGCTTCCACCCACAGAAACAGAGACAGGGTTGATGTTGTTATATAGTGCCACAGCAGCCTCGACCTCATCTATTACGGTTTTACAACTACTTTGAAAAGTACCCTTTAAAAAAACCATGGGCAAAGTATATATTTTACATATGATAATTTTTTGTTCATGAACAATCACACCTAGGTACA
Organism: Oncorhynchus masou masou; assembly: GCF_036934945.1. Classification (NCBI taxonomy): domain Eukaryota; kingdom Metazoa; phylum Chordata; class Actinopteri; order Salmoniformes; family Salmonidae; genus Oncorhynchus; species Oncorhynchus masou. Next base: position 29,418,344 of record NC_088228.1, read on the forward strand.
GTTGTCTGTGGTTGTGAAGTGAAATTCTGTGAATATGCAAATCAGGACAGCTAAGATCAGTCATTAAAGGGATAGTTCTGGATTTGGCAATGAGGCTCTTTATCTGTGGGTAGAGTAGTCGCACAGTAACGGAAATTTGAATAATAAATGTGTTTGTTTATTTAGTTGAAAGAGTAAATGTGATAGACAGTAGTTTGAGAATAAAACTGTGGGCAGAGAGTAGTCTGAATTGGGTTCTGGAGGTGTACTCCAACTCACACATTGCACTCATATGCCAGCCATGAGTGTTTCCAAGCCAGTGAGGTCACATCCACCAGTAGCGCTGGAGAGCTGCACTGGCTGGTTTCTCTTGTAAAGACAACTCACAATGGCTCATATTGTCTGTGCACTCACTCACCCAGATCAGGTGATACCCTGCTAGGGCAGTGATTGGCTCTTGTCTCAGACCTTCCCCAAGGTGATTGGTTGAGTGACGAGCACCCTGCATGTGACCTCTATGATGAGCTTCCACCCACAGAAACAGAGACAGGGTTGATGTTGTTATATAGTGCCACAGCAGCCTCGACCTCATCTATTACGGTTTTACAACTACTTTGAAAAGTACCCTTTAGAAAAACCATGGGCAAAGTATATATTTTACATATGATAATTTTTTGTTCATGAACAATCACACCTAGGTACAGTTGTCTGTGGTTGTGAAGTGAAATTCTGTGAATATGCAAATCAGGACAGCTAAGATCAGTCATTAAAGGGATAGTTCTGGATTTGGCAATGAGGCTCTTTATCTGTGGGTAGAGTAGTCGCACAGTAACGGAAATTTGAATAATAAATGTGTTTGTTTATTTAGTTGAAAGAGTAAATGTGATAGACAGTAGTTTGAGAATAAAACTGTGGGCAGAGAGTAGTCTGAATTGGGTTCTGGAGGTGTACTCCAACATTGCACTCATATGCCAGCCATGAGTGTTTCCAAGCCAGTGAGGTCACATCCACCAGTAGCGCTGGAGAGCTGCACTGGCTGGTTTCTCTTGTAAAGACAACTCACAATGGCTCATATTGTCTGTGCACTCACTCACCCAGATCAGGTGATACCCTGCTAGGGCAGTGATTGGCTCTTGTCTCAGACCTTCCCCAAGGTGATTGGTTGAGTGACGAGCACCCTGCATGTGACCTCTATGATGAGCTTCCACCCACAGAAACAGAGACAGGGTTGATGTTGTTATATAGTGCCACAGCAGCCTCGACCTCATCTATTACGGTTTTACAACTACTTTGAAAAGTACCCTTTAAAAAAACCATGGGCAAAGTATATATTTTACATATGATAATTTTTTGTTCATGAACAATCACACCTAGGTACAGTTGTCTGTGGTTGTGAAGTGAAATTCTGTGAATATGCAAATCAGGACAGCTAAGATCAGTCATTAAAGGGATAGTTCTGGATTTGGCAATGAGGCTCTTTATCTGTGGGTAGAGTAGTCGCACAGTAACGGAAATTTGAATAATAAATGTGTTTGTTTATTTAGTTGAAAGAGTAAATGTGATAGACAGTAGTTTGAGAATAAAACTGTGGGCAGAGAGTAGTCTGAATTGGGTTCTGGAGGTGTACTCCAACTCACACATTGCACTCATATGCCAGCCATGAGTGTTTCCAAGCCAGTGAGGTCACATCCACCAGTAGCGCTGGAGAGCTGCACTGGCTGGTTTCTCTTGTAAAGACAACTCACAATGGCTCATATTGTCTGTGCACTCACTCACCCAGATCAGGTGATACCCTGCTAGGGCAGTGATTGGCTCTTGTCTCAGACCTTCCCCAAGGTGATTGGTTGAGTGACGAGCACCCTGCATGTGACCTCTATGATGAGCTTCCACCCACAGAAACAGAGACAGGGTTGATGTTGTTATATAGTGCCACAGCAGCCTCGACCTCATCTATTACGGTTTTACAACTACTTTGAAAAGTACCCTTTAGAAAAACCATGGGCAAAGTATATATTTTACATATGATAATTTTTTGTTCATGAACAATCACACCTAGGTACAGTTGTCTGTGGTTGTGAAGTGAAATTCTGTGAATATGCAAATCAGGACAGCTAAGATCAGTCATTAAAGGGATAGTTCTGGATTTGGCAATGAGGCTCTTTATCTGTGGGTAGAGTAGTCGCACAGTAACGGAAATTTGAATAATAAATGTGTTTGTTTATTTAGTTGAAAGAGTAAATGTGATAGACAGTAGTTTGAGAATAAAACTGTGGGCAGAGAGTAGTCTGAATTGGGTTCTGGAGGTGTACTCCAACATTGCACTCATATGCCAGCCATGAGTGTTTCCAAGCCAGTGAGGTCACATCCACCAGTAGCGCTGGAGAGCTGCACTGGCTGGTTTCTCTTGTAAAGACAACTCACAATGGCTCATATTGTCTGTGCACTCACTCACCCAGATCAGGTGATACCCTGCTAGGGCAGTGATTGGCTCTTGTCTCAGACCTTCCCCAAGGTGATTGGTTGAGTGACGAGCACCCTGCATGTGACCTCTATGATGAGCTTCCACCCACAGAAACAGAGACAGGGTTGATGTTGTTATATAGTGCCACAGCAGCCTCGACCTCATCTATTACGGTTTTACAACTACTTTGAAAAGTACCCTTTAAAAAAACCATGGGCAAAGTATATATTTTACATATGATAATTTTTTGTTCATGAACAATCACACCTAGGTACAGTTGTCTGTGGTTGTGAAGTGAAATTCTGTGAATATGCAAATCAGGACAGCTAAGATCAGTCATTAAAGGGATAGTTCTGGATTTGGCAATGAGGCTCTTTATCTGTGGGTAGAGTAGTCGCACAGTAACGGAAATTTGAATAATAAATGTGTTTGTTTATTTAGTTGAAAGAGTAAATGTGATAGACAGTAGTTTGAGAATAAAACTGTGGGCAGAGAGTAGTCTGAATTGGGTTCTGGAGGTGTACTCCAACTCACACATTGCACTCATATGCCAGCCATGAGTGTTTCCAAGCCAGTGAGGTCACATCCACCAGTAGCGCTGGAGAGCTGCACTGGCTGGTTTCTCTTGTAAAGACAACTCACAATGGCTCATATTGTCTGTGCACTCACTCACCCAGATCAGGTGATACCCTGCTAGGGCAGTGATTGGCTCTTGTCTCAGACCTTCCCCAAGGTGATTGGTTGAGTGACGAGCACCCTGCATGTGACCTCTATGATGAGCTTCCACCCACAGAAACAGAGACAGGGTTGATGTTGTTATATAGTGCCACAGCAGCCTCGACCTCATCTATTACGGTTTTACAACTACTTTGAAAAGTACCCTTTAGAAAAACCATGGGCAAAGTATATATTTTACATATGATAATTTTTTGTTCATGAACAATCACACCTAGGTACAGTTGTCTGTGGTTGTGAAGTGAAATTCTGTGAATATGCAAATCAGGACAGCTAAGATCAGTCATTAAAGGGATAGTTCTGGATTTGGCAATGAGGCTCTTTATCTGTGGGTAGAGTAGTCGCACAGTAACGGAAATTTGAATAATAAATGTGTTTGTTTATTTAGTTGAAAGAGTAAATGTGATAGACAGTAGTTTGAGAATAAAACTGTGGGCAGAGAGTAGTCTGAATTGGGTTCTGGAGGTGTACTCCAACATTGCACTCATATGCCAGCCATGAGTGTTTCCAAGCCAGTGAGGTCACATCCACCAGTAGCGCTGGAGAGCTGCACTGGCTGGTTTCTCTTGTAAAGACAACTCACAATGGCTCATATTGTCTGTGCACTCACTCACCCAGATCAGGTGATACCCTGCTAGGGCAGTGATTGGCTCTTGTCTCAGACCTTCCCCAAGGTGATTGGTTGAGTGACGAGCACCCTGCATGTGACCTCTATGATGAGCTTCCACCCACAGAAACAGAGACAGGGTTGATGTTGTTATATAGTGCCACAGCAGCCTCGACCTCATCTATTACGGTTTTACAACTACTTTGAAAAGTACCCTTTAAAAAAATCATGGGCAAAGTATATATTTTACATATGATAATTTTTTGTTCATGAACAATCACACCTAGGTACAGTTGTCTGTGGTTGTGAAGTGAAATTCTGTGAATATGCAAATCAGGACAGCTAAGATCAGTCATTAAAGGGATAGTTCTGGATTTGGCAATGAGGCTCTTTATCTGTGGGTAGAGTAGTCGCACAGTAACGGAAATTTGAATAATAAATGTGTTTGTTTATTTAGTTGAAAGAGTAAATGTGATAGACAGTAGTTTGAGAATAAAACTGTGGGCAGAGAGTAGTCTGAATTGGGTTCTGGAGGTGTACTCCAACTCACACATTGCACTCATATGCCAGCCATGAGTGTTTCCAAGCCAGTGAGGTCACATCCACCAGTAGCGCTGGAGAGCTGCACTGGCTGGTTTCTCCTGTAAAGACAACTCACAATGGCTCATATTGTCTGTGCACTCACTCACCCAGATCAGGTGATACCCTGCTAGGGCAGTGATTGGCTCCTGTCTCAGACCTTCCCCAAGATGGTTGGTTAAGTGACGAGCACTCTGCATGTGACCTCTATAATGAGCTTCACCAAGCAATTTTATGAATTTGGCTTTCACTAGCCCAGATACAGTGAGGGAAAAAAGTATTTGATCCCCTGCTGAGTTTGTACATTTTCCCATTGACAAAGAAATGATCAGTCTATAATGTTAATGCCAGGTTTATTTGAACAGTGAGAGACAGAATTACAACAAACATTTCCATAAAAACGCACATCAAAAATGTTTTAAATTGATTTGCATTTTAATGAGGGAAATAAGTATTTGACCCCTCTGCAAAACATGACTTAGTACTTGGTGGCAAAACCCTTGATGACAATCACAGAGGTCAGACTTTTCTTCTAGTTTGCCACCAGGTTTGCACACATCTCAGGAGGGTTTTTGTCCCACTCCTTTTTGCAGATCTTCTCCAAGTCATTAAGGTTTCGAGCTGACGTTTGGCAACTCAAACCTTCAGCTCCCTCCACGGATTTTCTATGCGATTAAGGTCTCGAGACTGGCTAGGCCTCTCCAGGACCTTAATGTGCTTCTTCTTGAGCCACTCCTTTGTTGCCTTGGCCATGTGTTTTGGGTCATTGTCATGCTGGAATACCCATCCACGACCTATTTTCAATGCCCTGGCTGAGGGAAGGAGGTTCTCACCCAAGATTTGACGGTCCATGGCCCCGCCCATCATCCCTTTGACGCGGTGAAGTTGTCCTGTCCCCTTAGCAGAAAAACACCCCCAAAGCATAATGTTTCCACCTCCATGTTTGACAGTGGGGATGGTGTTCTTGGGGTCATAGGCAGCATTCCTCCTCCTCCAACCAAACATGGCGAGTTGATGCCAAAGAGCTCCATTTTGGTCTCATATGACCACAACACTTTCACCCAGTTGTCCTCTGAATCATTCAGATGTTCATTGGCAAACTTCAGATGGGCATGTACTGTATATGTGCTTTCTTGAGCAGGGGGACCTTGCGAGCGCTGCAGAATTTCAGTCCTTCACGGCGTAGTGTGTTACCAATTGTTTTCTTGGTGACTATGGTCCCAGCTGCCTTGAGATCATTGACAAGATCCTCTTGTGTAGTTCTGGGCTCATTCCTCACCATTCTCATGATCATTGCAACTCCATGAGGTGAGATCTTGCATGGAGCCCCAGGCTGAGGCAGATTGACAGTTCTTTTGTGTTTCTTCTATTTGCGAATAATCGCACCAACTGTTGTCACCTTCTCACCAAGCTGATTGGCCCATTCCAGCCGTGTGTAGGTCTACAATCCTGTCACTGACATCCTTGGAGAGCTCTTTCGTCTTGGCCCTGGTGGAGAGTGTGGAATCTGATTGATTGCTTCTGTGGACAGGTAACAAACTGAGATTAGGAGCACTCCCTTTAAGAGTGTGCTCCTAATCTCAGCTCGTTACCTGTATAAAATACACCTGGGAGCCAGAACTCTTTCTGATTGAGAGGGGGTCAAATACTTATTTCCCTCATTAAAATGCTAATCAATTTATAACATTTTTGACATGCGTTTTTCTGGATTTTTTTGTTGTTATTCTCTCTCTCACTATTCAAATAAACCTACCATTAAAATTATAGATGGATTATTTCTTTGTCAGTGGGCAAATGTACAAAATCAGCAGGGGATCAAATACTTTTTTCCCTCACTGTAGGTTCCCAATCTTCCAACCTCATAACTAGCCACCAAGAAGCCATGTCAGGCAATCAATCAAGTTAGAGTAGCGAGTTTGTCAAATGATCTTAGCTTGCATGTCTAGTGACAAGGTTGGTAGACTTTAGAAATGTAAGCAATTATTAAAAGTACAAAATAAGACTCACATTTCTTTCAATCTTTTATTGTAGCAGTGATGCAGAAAAGCATACTTAGTTTGTTAAAAACAAAACTACCAGTCAGGAGGACGCAGACAGGTCAGTAGGTACGCTTAGATAAACAAAAGGAAAAATAATACAGTGTCAAAATGATGTCGCCTACCAATCTACATCCCACTGCTGGCTTGCTTCTGAAGCTAAGCATAGTTGGTCCTGGATGGGAGACCAGATGCTGATGGAAGCAGTGTTGGAGCATCAGTAGGAGATACCCTTTCATCTGGTCCAAGAAAATATCCCAATGCCTCAGGGGGGTATGGTGCTGTCTTTCAGATGGGATGTTAAATGGGTGTCCTGACTCTCTGTGGTCACTAAAGATCCCTTGGCACTTATTGTAAGAGTAGAGGTGTTAACCCCTGTGTCCTGGCTAAATTCCCAATCTGTCCCTCATACCATCATGGTCGCCATAATCATCCCCAGTTTACAATTGTCTCATTTATCCATCCTCCTCTCCCCTGTAAGGTTGTTGCTTTAAATGAGAATGTGTTCTCAGTCAACTTACCTGGTAAAAAAAGGGTTAAATATAGAGTGCCTTTGGAAAGTATTCAGACCCCTTTTCTTTTTCCACATTTTGTTATCTTACAGCCTTATTCTAGAATGGATTAATGGATTGCACCCCAGTATCTCTACTTGCACTTCATCATCTGCACATCTATCACTCCAGTGTTAATGCTAAATTGTAATTATTTCACCTCTATGGCATATTTATTGCCTTACCTCCCAACATTTGCACACACTGTACATAGAGTTTTCTATTGTGTTATTGACTGTATGTTTGTTTATTTGTAACTCTGTGTTGTTGGTTTTGTCGCACTGCTTTGCTTTATCTTGGCCAGGTTGCAGTTGTAAACGAGAACTTGTTCTCAACTGGTCTACCTGGTTAAATAAAGGTGAAATATACTGTATATATATATATATATATATATATATATATATTATTTTTTCTCTTTTTATTTTTTTTAAATGGAAGATGTTTGAAACCACCAAGACTCCTCCTATAGCTGGCCACCCGGCCAAACTGAGCAATCAGGGGAGAAGAGCCTCTGTCAGGGAGGTGACCAAGAACCTGATGGTCACTCTGACAGAGCTCTATAGTTCCTCTGTTGAGATGGGAGAACCTTCCAGAAGGACAAACATCTCTACAGCACTCCACCAACCAGGCTTTTATGGTAGTGGCCAGACAGAAGCCACTCCTCAGTAAAAGGCACATGACAGCCTACTCGGAGTTTGCTAAAACGCACCTAAAGACTCTCAGACCATGAGAAACAGGTCTCCCTGGTCTGATGAAACTTAGATCGAACTCTTTGGCCTGAATGTCAAGCGTCACATCTGGAGGAAACCTGGCACCATACCTACGGGGAAGCATGGTGGTGGCAGCATCATGCTGTGAGGATGTTTTTCAGCAGCAGGGACTGGGAGACTAGTCAGGATCTCGGCAAAGATGAACAGACCAAATACAGAGAGATCCTTCATGAAAACCTGCTCCAGAGCGCTCAGGACCTCAGACTGGGGCTTAGGTTCACTTTCCAACAAGATACTCAACACAGCCAAGAAAACGCAGGAGTGGCTTCGGGATAAGTCTTTGAATGTCCTTGAGTGGCCAAGCCAGAGCTCAGACTTGAACCCGATTGAACATCACTAGAGAGACCTGAAAATAGCTGTGCAGCAACACTCCCCATCCAACCTGACAGAGTTTGAGAGGATCTTCAGAGAAGACTGGGAGAAACTCCTCAAATACAGGTGTGCCAAGCTTGTAGCGTCATACCCAAAAAGACTCAAGGCTTAATCACTGCCAAAGGTGCTTCAACAAAGTAAAGGTTCTGAATACCTAATTAAATGTGCTATTTCAGTTAGTTTTGTGCAAAAAAAAATCAAAAAACCTGTTTTTGCTTTGTCATTGTGCAGTATTGTGTGTAGATTGATGTGGGATTTTTTTTTTGATACATTTTTAAATATGGCTGTAATGTATCAAAATGTGGAAAAAGTAAAGGGGTCTGAATACTTTCCGAATGCACAGTGTCTATCATCACTTTTCATGTTTGCCATGATATTAGATGAGTAACATTTCCTGTAAATTGTTATTTGCTGTATCTGATCCTTCATATCAATCAGTGTGTATATTTTTAAGGTCGATGCCCTGAACGTCATTTTGATGATGACTCGGGTCAATTTCAAAACTTGTGTATGGGTTTCTCCGTGCAGGTTTTTCACTTACTTCAAGGGTGTTGTGGTGACTGATACCTGCCTGGTGAACGTTTATCCCATTAGTGAAGATTACTATGCCATCACAGAAACCAATTACATCACTAAAGTCAACACTGACACACTGGAGACACTGAAGAAGGTCAAAATTGAGATTCCATCCCCCTGTATTACATTATTCCCAATATATTAGGAACCACAGTGTTTGCATATATTCTTTGTTCTAATTCAGCTGACTCAAAAAACAGAAGTGTTACCGACTGGTCCACTGATTATAGAGAGAAATTGCACTTCTCAATAAGTTATAACACATGAATAATGTATAACATGATTCTGAATAACACTATGACTACACTTCCCCTCAGGGGGACTGCGTCAACATCAATGGAGTGACAGCCCACTCGCACGGAACAGTGTTCAACAAAGGAAGCTGCATGGGAAAAGGAGCGTCATTGACCTACAATGTCATCAGAACCCCGCCCACACAGGAAGGTTGGGCTTGTATCCCAAGAAAATAAAAAGTGCACAATATTTAGTCAGACTTCATGCACATGTCCCACCTCTTAGTCAATGTTTGAATTAAGCTACAACATGTAAGCAACTTGTCCTTGATATCTTAACATGTTCTGGATAGGAGAAGGCTTGTGCCCTGCTTGCATCTTGTGTTCTTTCCACAGACCCCATTGAAAAGTCTATGGCTGTGGTGCAATTCCCCAGTGCCAAGAGGTTCACGCCCTCCTATGTGCACAGGTGGGTCATATTAACATGTCCATCATGTTTATAGTCAAACTTGAGGTCCCCGAAACAGCATAAAGTCTAACATCAACACGCCTCCTGTGTTACAAACTGCAGTGGCAGTTTGTGTAATTGGACTAAGTCATATGTCGTATGGTTTCCATATCACCCTTAGTTTTGGCATGTCGTAGAACTACATTGTCTTTGTGGAGACCCCAGTGAAAATCAACCTTAAGGTCCTGAGTGCCTGGAGCATCCGAGGCTCCAACTATATGTATTGCTTTGAGTCCAATGAGGTTTTTGGTGTCAGGAAATAAACACTCATTATACTTCGGTTTAAATGTGACACATTTATATACAGGAACATACAGTAACAGCATACTGTATCTAATCTTGGCACTGATAACCAAATCATGCATGTGTGCTGTCTCAAGAGACCAGCATACCCCACCTGCTTTTCAAAGACATTGTTCCACATCGCCAGAAAGGACATTGGAGAACAAGGAGAGTATGTTGACCATAAATTCAGGGCTGCTCCTATCAACCTGTTTCATCACATCAACACTTATGAGGAACAAGGCTTCATCGTTGCTGACGTGTGTATATGGAAAGGGTAATGGAACCAATGTCTCTCATAAGCAATGGCAATGTCGGTACACTGGCAAATGTAAATGTGTATATAAAAAGTGATGACGTCATAACTGATTAGATTATTTATGGACTGAGGGATTTCAGGGGTGGCATACATTTGAAGTGAGTTGCCTTACACAGAACCCAAACCGGCTGCACGCGTGCGCCATCGCGCATAAATGTATTTTGTCCCCCCACACCAAACGTGATCACGACACGCAGGTTAAAATATCAAAACAAACTCTGAACCAATTATATTAATTTGGTGACAGGTCGAAAAGCATTAAACTTTTATAGCAATTTAGCTAGCTAGCTTGCACTTGCTAGCTAATTGGTCCTATTTAGCTAGCTTTCTGTTGCTAGATAATTTGTCCTGGGATATAAACATTGAGTTGTTATTTTACCTGAAATGCACAAGGTCCTCTACTCCACCAATTAATCCACACATAAAACGGTCAACCGAATCGTTTCTAGTCATTTCCCCTCCTTCTAGGGTTTTACTTTTCTTGAATTTATATTGCGATTGGCAACTTTCATAAATTAGGTGCATTACCGGCACGTATGTGCATACCCTGTATTTTCCCTTCTTTTGGATAGCAACATATACTGATTATATGTTCCAGGAGGAGCAGGGATAGAACCTGATCTGCCTGCCGTACATCGGTGATGTGTTCTGACGGGACCCTCTGGCTGGAGCCTGAAGCGCTGTTCTCTGGGCCTCGCCAAGCCTTTGAGTTCCCTCAAATCAACTATTAGAAGCACGGTGAGAAGAACAACACATATGCCTGCGCCTCAACCACTTCAGGGTTGAGTCGTCTTGTTTGCCACAAATCTGTCTTCAAAATCTTCTAACTCTGAGCAGTGAATAGCAGGGGCCATAGCATGTTACCTGAGTTACCATGAGTTTCTGTCTATATGTGGTTGTACATCATCAAGCTGAATGTGAATACCAAAACATGTATGTTAGACCTTGATGAGTCTCTGTCCACTTGCGGCTGTAGATTATCAAGTTGAACGTGAAGACCAAGGAGACCTAGGTGTGGCAGGAGCCGGACTCCTACCCCTCAGAGTCCGTTTAGTGGATGAGGATGATGGTATGTACTGTACTGTTACTGTAGTATACGGTAACAGTTACAGGTATGGTGCAGGGCAAACACATACCCAGTATCTTGTTTGTGTTAGTGTTAGGAAGAGAGTTTAAGAGACTTTAGCTATTTATCCAGGGACAAGGTATTTTCAATTTAGTAGAAAAATGTTCTCAGCTAAATTTGTTCAAAAGTGGGGTTACTGTAACATTTGGTGGGCGCTGTATTTTCAAACCTGGACTCAGGGGTAGACATAGTAAATGTAAATCTGTCTACCTCCATTTAGTATGATATGTTGTGTATTAATTTGTGGATGTCCATCATCCATCTTGTATAATATGGTATGAATTACAATTCGTATGATATGTTACGAATTGCAATGCATACAATATGCTATGAATATACAATATGTATGATTTGTTACTAATTTCAATTTCTTGTGGCTAACATTACCTAGGCTAGGGGTTAAGGTTTAGGTTAAAGGGTTAAGTAACCTTCTGTCTTATGTAACCATACCAAACATAACATATCATACTAATTTGAGATTCCCTGATATAAAATGTAATATGTTACGTCTAGTCTATGAGTCCAGGCTGTTTTCTAACAACCAGTGTGGTTTTCCAATGACCCACAGTTGTCCAGTTGACCATTGTGGTGGCCACCGGGGCCCAGAGGCCAAGGTACAGGCTGATCCTCAACGCCAAGGACATGTCGGAGATCGCCAGGGCAGAGGTGAAGTGCTCTATGCCGGTCACCTTCCACGGAATGTACAAGCCATAACCTGGCAACAATACTCTGGGCACAAAGACTAGTAGTCACTACTCCAAGCTATTCAAACTAACTAAGCATCAACTGTCACTCAACAATAGAACAAACAAATAAACAATGACAAACTATAGGTTACAAATAACTTGCAAAAAAAGCCACGTACCTGATCCTCTTACATCATGATTTAAAGTCATTTAACTTTGTGAAACCAATGATATAGTATGGTTGAACATTCATTTTGGTGAAAATGGAACCTGCAGGTATCATGGCATCAGTAGGCTTCTTACAATTATTTCTCAGGGAGCCCACGGACAGCGTACAAGATCAGCTTGTAGTTTTTGAGTACTTCAGGGTTGCAATACTAAAAAATAGAATCAAAACACTGGCCTTTCTATTGTATACCAGTTATTTTGGGAAAGTTGCATGGTGTAACTAATAATTGGACTATTTTATATTGTATAAAAACACCTCATCCCCTATATATACTCATGTAGTGCAGGTACATATATCAAAGCGCTAGTCCCAAAAGGCAACAATAAAGTCCCTCAGTAAAGCTCCTTCATGAAAATAAGATTTGAATACATTCTGAGACCTTGCACCCAAAAACCTTTCTAATGCTGATTGGAACTACTAGTGAAAGGGCAACAAAGACAAGCTGTTGCCATAGAAATCTGATTAGGTGTATTGTATGCATGCAGTCGTTTTGGATAAAAGTGTCTGCTTAATGGCATATATTATCATGATTGTATTAAGTTTAAAGGAATAGTACAAACATGTTAGCATGTTGCAACTAGAGTAATTCTTTTGAGAGCCCATGTTTTGTTTAACGTTGCCTAATTGTAATCTTGCCTATGTATCATGACATTAGCCCCGCTAGCCTAAGCTTTCACAGGTGATTGCATTGAAACATTGCTAAATTAAGCTGATCACACCGATTAACTGGGTCAAACACCTAATCTGAGGAACAAACAGGCATGTTGCCAATCCCTTTTGTAAAAGCACAGACGTTGGCCATAAAAGCCTGGCTTTGTACAAAACTGTCTGGCCATGTCTCAACAGGCAGCCAAATTCAGATTTTTTTTCTTCTCACTAAATTGGTCTTCATACCAATCAGATCAGCTCTGAAAAACATCTGTGATTGGTCAAAAGACCAATTAGCGTTAAAAAAAAATCTGAATAGGGCTGCCTATGGCAAGAGACTTTCAAAATCCATGGCCACGATAATGACAGCTAAAAAACAAAGGAGCAAGATATACTGTATGTACTGTGTTGATAGAGCCAGTTTTAAAGGGGAAATGTAACACTGCACTACCATCTGGTGTAACAAAAAGATACTACAGACTCAGAACACTAATAATTCATGGATTACCCAGGTGTGTGCTTTCTGGTTTATTTGATACAGATTCAATATGGGGGCTGTTTGGCCTTCCAAAAATCAAGATTACATTTATTTTCAGATTCCTGAACAAAAAAAATAAGCAAAAGATGTAAAAAAACATTTACTTTTCCCACATTGTTACATTACAGCCTCATTCTAAAATGGATTCAATTGTTTCCCCTCCACCTCAAACTACACACAATACCCCACAATAACAAAAGCAAAAACTGTTTCTTACATTTTGGCAAATGTATTAAAAATAAAAAACGCATTACATTTACATAAGTATTCAGACCCTTTACTCAGTACTTTGTTGAAGCACCTTTGGCAGCGATTACAGCCTCCAGTCTTCTTGAGTATGATGCTGCAAGCTTGGAACGCCTGTATTTGGGGAGTTTCCCCCATTCTTCTCTGCAGATCCTCTCAAGCTCTGTCAGGTTGGATGGGGAGCGTCGCTACACAGCTATTTTCAGGTCTCTACAGAGATGTTAGATCGGGTTCATGTCCGGGCTCTGGCTGGGCCACTCAAGGACATTCAGAGACTTATACGAAGCCACTCCTGTGTTGTCTTGGCTGTGTCCTTATGGTCGCTCTCCTGTTGTAAGGTGAACCTTGGCCTCAGTTTGAGGTCCTGAGCGCGTCAGAGCAGGTTTTCATGAAGGATCACTGCACTTTGCTCCGTTCATCTTTCGCTCGACCCTGACAGGTCTCCCAGTCCCTGTAGTTTCCTGCAGCAGTGATGCTTGGCATTCAGGCCAAATAGTTCAATCTAGGTTTCATCAGACCAGAGAATATTGTTTTTCACGGTCTGAGAGTCTTTAGGTGTTTTTTGGCAAACTCCAAGCGGGCTGTCATGTGCCTTTTACTGAGAGGTGGCTTCCATCAGGCCACTCTAACCTAAAGAACTGATTGGAGGAGTGCTGCAGAGATGGATGTCCTTCTGGAAGTTTCTCCCATCTCCACAGAGAAACTCTGGAGCTTTGGCAGTGACCATCGGCTTCTTGGTCACCTCCCTGACCAAGGCCCTCTCCTTGATTGATCAGCTGGGCTGGGTGGCCAGCTGAAGGAAGAGTCTTGGTGGTTCCAAACTTCCTCTATTTAAGAGTCCTCTGTGTTCTTGGTACCCTTCCACACATCTGTGCCTCGACACAATCCTGTCTCGGCACGCTACGGACAATTCCTTCAACCTCATGGCTTGGTTTTTGCTCTGACATGCACTGTCAACTGTGGGACCTTATATAGTCAGGTGTGGGCCTTTCCAAATCATGTCCAATCAATTGAATTTAGCACAGGTGGACTCCAATCAAGATGTAGAAACAACAAGGATGGTCAATGGAAACAGGATGCACCTGAGCTCAACTTCGAGTCTCACAGCAAAGGATCTGAATACTTATTTACAGTTGAAGTTTACATACACTTAGGTTGGAGTCATTAAAACAAATTTTTCAACCACGCCACAAATTTGTTAACACACTATAGTTTTGGCAAGTCGGTTAGGACATCTACTTTGTGCATGACACAAGTCATTTTTCCAACAATTGTTCACAGACAGATTATTTGACTTGCAATTCACTGTATCACAATTCCTGTGGGTCAGAAGTTTACATACACTAAGTTGACTTGTGTTTAAATAGTTGGAAAATTCCAGAAAATTATGCGATTGCTTTAGAAGCTTCTGATAGGCTAATTGACATCATTTGAGTCAATTGGAGGTGTGCCTGTGGATGTATTTCAAGGCCTACCTTCAAACGCAGTGCCTCTTTGATTGACATCATGGGAAAATAAAAATAAATCAGCCAATCAGAAAATAAATTGTAGAACTTCACAAGTCTGGTTGCTCCTCGGGAGCAATGTCCAAACACCTGAAGGTACCACGTTCATCTGTACAAACAATAGTACGCAAGTATAAACACCATGGGACCACGCAGCTGTCATACCGCTCAGGAAGGAGATGCATTCTGTCTCCTGGAGATGAACGTACTTTGGTGCGAAAAGTGCAAATCAATCCCAGAACAACAGCAAAGGACCTTGTGAAGATGCTGGAGGAAACAGGTACAAAAGTATCTATATCCACAGTAAAACGAGTCCTGTATCGACATAACCTGAAATGCCGCTCATTAAAAATGCCGGACTACGGTTTGCAACTGCACATGGGGACAAAGATCGTACTTTTTGGAGAAATATCCTCTGGTCTGATAAAACAAAAATATAACTGTTTGGCCATAATGACCATTGTTATGTTTGGAGGAAAAAGGGGGATGCTTGCAAGCCGAAGAACACCATCTCAACTGTGAAGCACAGGGGTGACAGCATCATGTTGTGGGGATGCTTTGCTGCAGGAGGTACTGGTGCACTTCACAAAATAGATGGCTTCATGAGGAAGGACAATTACGTGGATATATTGAAGCAACATCTCAAGACATCAGTCAGGAAGTTAATGCTTGGTTGTAAATGGGTTTTCCAAATGGACAATGACCCCAAGTATACTTCCAAAGTTGTGGAAAAATGGCTTAAGGACAACAAAGTCATCACAAAGGACTGACCTCAATCCAATAGAACATTTGTGGGCAGAACTGAAAAAGCATATGCGGCAAGGAGGCCTACAAACCTGACTCAGTTACACCAGTTCTGTCGGGCCAAAATTCACCCAACTTATTGTGGGAAGCTTGTGGAAGGCTATCCGAAACGTTTGACCCAAGTTAAACCATTTATAGGCAATGCTACCAAAAACTAATTGAGTGTATGTAAACTTCTGACCCAATGGGAATGTGATGAAAGAAATCAAAGCTGATATAAATCATTCTCTCTCCTATTATTGACGTTTCACGTTCTTAAAATAAAGTGGTGATCAAACTAACCTAAGACAGGGAATTTGTACTAGGATTAAATGTCAGGAATTGTGAAAAACTGAGTTTAAATGTATTTGGCTAAGGTGTATGTAAACTTCCAACTTCAACTGTAAATAAGGTTTTTGTTTTTGTTTATATATATATATATATATATATATATATATATACATTTGCAAAATGTCTAACTCTATAATGACAAAGAGAAAACAGGTTATCGTGTGTAGATTGATGGGGGATTTTTCAAATGTAATCCATTGTAGAATAATGTGGAAAAAGTCAAGTGGTCTGAATACTTTCCAAATGCACTGTAAATATTCTCCCTCTTGCACTTTATATCTCCGGGACAGAGTTTTGCAGATGCATAGTCAAAACCAGTGTAAACTCTAATGGCCAAAACTTTTATATCCTACAAACACAATGACAAACAATACATCTAAAGGTAGGAGATATACAAACATCCAGTGGTGTAAAGTACTATTTAAGACGTTTTTTGGGGTATCTGTACTGTAATATTTATATTTTTGACTACTTTGACTTCGCTACATTCCTAAAGAAAATAATGTTTTTTTACTCCATACATTTTACATCACACCCAAAAGTACTCAAAAAATGTTGAATGCTTAGCAGGACTGGAAAATGGTCCAATGCGCGTACTTATCAAGAGAACATCCCTGGTCATCCCTACTGCCTCTGATCTGGCAGACTCAATAAGCACAAATGCTTTGTTTGTAAATTATGTCTGAGTGTGCCCTTGTCTATCCGTAAATTTAAAAAACAAGAAAATGGTGCCGTCTGGTTTGCTTAATATAAGGAATTTGAAATTATTTATACTTTACATTTGATACTTAAGTATATTTTAGCAATTACATTTACTTTTGGTACTTAAGTATATTTAAAACCAAATACTCTTTAACTTTTACTCAAGTAGTATTTTACTGGGTGACTTTTACTTGAGTCATTTTCTATTAAGGTATCTTTATTTTTACTCAAGTATGAATTTGGGTATTTTTTCCACCAATGCAAACATAAATACAGAAAAGGGTATCATTATAATATAAACTAAACATTTAACGGAAATAATTCACCACAGCAGCAGTTACAAACATATATATATAAAAAGCGACAAACAAAAAAGGAAATCATAGTGTATGTAAAAACAGCCAGAACGTATTTTTGCGCAATGATGTATTGACTGTGGGAGAAGACTGAAAATACAGATAAGTAAGCTAAGTACTTAAGGGAAGAAATTCCACTATTCTTAATGTCTCCCCTCCTACCAGTCACTTTCACACAAAAACACACACTAGGATCAAGACAAGCAAAACAAAGCAGAGACTCACTCTACTGAATCACACAATTCATGAATATATATTCAGCTATTGAGCTTTTCTTTAATGTGATAAGTGACCAATGGTAGCATTGATACCATTATCAATATCAATCCTAACTTCTGTGCTGCAAAAATAATAAATAATATTGAAAAGTGCAAGGTTATAGATATAGATATATATTAACATAATGCTTCCGTTAATGTCCTATAAGTAAAGTGCAAATCTCGGGATCAGATTTAATGTGTGTGCAAGCATTCCTAACTTCTAGACTGATCCTCCACCACATGCACAAACGAGCCCTTTACATTGGCTGACAGCTATGTTAATCCTCTAAAAGTAAAACATATTAACCTTACACAGGGTGACTGACATACAGCTCATACACTTCTTTAGGCCATTCGGAATGGCAGTGGAGCTATTTCGAATGGTGAATCTGAATGGCAAAACAAAAGCCAATGCATGTAGTACATAGTCTAATAAAGGATGGACTTTGGGTGATTTCTGCACTGCGTATGTGCATACTATAGTTACTTTGTTGTAAGCCTAAAGAATACTATGCTCTGTAACTTATTTTACTTTGCAACTGTAACACTAAAACAGGGTAAGCTTCAGTCCATAGAGAGATACCGATTATTACGCCACCATGCCGGCTTTCCTGGGGCTTTTTTACCCTTACTAAGCCATATTCAGAGTGCAGGATTTGGAGACTTTAGAAGACAGATGAGTCATGTCATGGTGTTGCTAGCTGTGGCTTTTAGAGGAATCTGATTGGATACCTCCTGGTGGCCAAATTCAGACGACAGAGAATTATCCAATCCCATTTTCAGCTACTAATCATGGTGAACAAAATGCTGGGATGGGATACCACCGAGACCTGCTCAAGTGGAACTGCAGTGAGCCATCACTACGGTAACAGCCCCCTCCTCCTCCTTCCCACCATAACATCACCAATCCAGGCCTACTGTATTCAACAGCTGGCTCAGGAACCCAGTCCACCACAGACACACAAACATATTTTGCATGCTTGTCCTCCTATGTCCTCCATGACTCAGCCTGTTCAGTTCAGAGCCAGTTCCAGGTGATGGGCGGATGGGTCAAAGTCTTTTCATTGTTAATCACTAGTGTTCGCATAGTCTCTCTCTCTGTATGTCATGACCGACCAAGACACCATGCTACTCGTTATCCCAAAGTTAAAAGCGGAGGGGAGGAGGGCAGCGTGTGTATGTATTTGTTGGGGCTGGTGGAGGTGGCGCTGTAAGAAGTCTGTGATGGTTGTAGTGTGTGTGTGTGTGTGTGTGTGTGTGTAGGGGTGCGGCTTTGCGGAGCTCATCATAATGGGGTAGGGTTGTCTTAGATGTCAGTTGGTCTCGTAGGTGGAAAGCAGGGCAGCATCCACAGGCTCCATGCAGGAGGGGCAGGTGAAGGACCTCATCAGCCAGTCATCTATACAGTCCATGTGGTAAATGTGCATACAGGGCAGGAACCGGATGGGGTCCCCGTACACAAAGTCCATCATACATATCACACACCTAGAAAATGGGTTATATAAAATTATGAATAGTAGTTTTGATTAGAGTCTGTCATATATTTTTCCTGAGCACATTACCTGACCAGGAAAAAACAAGGGCACTAGTTATGTTAAACACACAGTTACATGTTACAGCTAGGGCAGAAGTTTTACCTAGTTAGGTCACATGATCAGTGATCTTTATCAATAACATCAAAGAATAAAAACAGTGGTATGCAGATGCTCACTCTCTGATTTTTTTCTCGGAGCCGTCCCGGCCTCCGTCATAGACGCCCCGGGGAAGATGCTGGATGAGGCCGATACGCTGGGCGATACGGACCTGCTCCTCCTCAGTCAGCTGGGTGGCCAGGCGGGCCTGGCTGGGGGTGGGGTGGTACATGTGAGCCTGCTCCTGGAGAAAAGACACACATACAGAGGAGAGTCAATACACAGGCCAACTCAACTAGACTGATTGCACAACCCAGTGTTTTATCAAGCACTGTATGCGTGAGGTGGGATGGGCCCCCCTCCTAGCTCGGTTTCACCCTGCCTATAAGAGTGGCTGGGCTTATATTGGTTTCAATTGATAAAGTTGATGCCAGATGACACCTAGTTGTCAGAAATTTCATGTCAGCTAAAGTTTTTCATTTAGGCTTTTTAAGCCCATAGATACTGTTATCCACCCTGCTGTGGATAAAGCAGTTGACAGAAACTGCCCATTCTGGACATTCTTGGCAAGCCTGTTAGGAACACTTTATGTGAGATTGAAAAGCATTTGGGCAACAAAAGTGCTGCGTGTGTGATTTTCCCTTTGTGTAACTGGGTTTGTTAAACTATTGTAATATGAAAACTCAGACCCATAATCAGTTGCAATACCGAGCTATGAAAATAATAATTTTAATCCACTATGGACTCCCGTGTGGCGCAGTAGTCTAAGGTAATGCATAGTCTAAGGTGTCACTACAGTCCCTGGTTCGAATCCAGCCTCCATCGCATCTGGCCGTGACTGGGAGTCCCATAGGGCTAAGCACAATTGGCCCATGTCCAGGTTTGTCCGGGGTAGGCCGCCATTGTAAATAAGAATTCGTTCTTAACTGACTTGCCTTGTTAAATAAAGGAAAAAATATTCAAAACCTATTATTTCCCCTGGTCTTTAAATCTTTCATTCGGGCTAATCTGAAGTCAAATTGAAACTATACATTTGACAGCAACTTTAAACTATAACATTACCGAGCTAGATGAATGAGTCATAACCCCAGGTCTGGAAGAGTACAAAAGAAATTACATCAACCAGCTAGCTAAATAATCAGAAAATGTTTTAACCAGATTCCCAAGATGTTCAATGCAATTTGCCCCCTACCCTGGGGTTTGCATGATTCTGTCAATTATCATAACCCTACTTCACACAAGTGACTGGCTAACGTTTGCTAGCTAAATAACTAATAAAACTATCTAGCTAAGTTAATATCAAGTCTGACCTGGTAAGGCGGAGGTGGCTCCAAATCCGCGTCTGCGTCCCCATAACTTCCTCTGTCAGACTCGTGAAGCAAAGATATATCGTCCGACGTCGGCGATTTGAGACAATTGCCCATGTCCTCTTCTCAGCCCCTCGTTGTTTAGCTAGCTATAGAAGCTAGCTTGTAAACTTACTATTGTTAGTTTACAACCACATGTATCCTCCAGTCGTTACAGAAGTAACGGTATTACACATTAACTACTGTTTAACAACCCATTAAAATATAATATGTCTGTTCATACGAATACTATATCGAGCCCCAGCAGCTTTCCAAGCTATACAACATCATCAGACCATCACAGTCAAAACAAAGAGCTAGATAATAACAGTAGCTAACGTTAGCTACTTCGGCTAGCTAGCTAATGTTAGCGACATGTTATTCCTTAAATGAATATCACTCATTCTTCGGTCTACGATTTGAAATGTAAAACGTTCACTTAAAAAGCAACTACCATAACAACATCAAGCGATAGAAAATGAATATTTTGTACAAATATCGACCAATGACTTCGCGAAAAAATTAACAAATAACTGTCTGGCTAGCAATATTATCAGAGATCCTGGACATAATGACAAGATGCTTGTGACTCCGCCCTAACAATGGGATTCGCTGTCCATAGAGCGGAACAGTGGGATGTCAAGCTCCCGCCCATTCCTCTCTGGATTGGAGAATATATCTCCTCGTTATTTGAATATACTTTCAATATTCGATAAGGGTGTTGACGTCAACCGCCTGTATTCAATTGAGAGAGAGATGCTATTCTAGCCTCATGAATATGCATAGACGAATTTCAACAGGGACAATTCAATGAATTGTGTTTTTCTCAATTTACCAGAATGTCACGTGCATCACACTTATTATCAGTATGCTCATAACAACCGAAGCATTACTTAACCTATATTAGATCAAATAAGCCTCAGGTATCAAAAAAACTATTAATTTTTTTCTTGACTAAATTCCACACTCTCTCAAAAACTCATCACTTGCTTAATAATTAAAGATGCACTATGCAGAAATCGCTCTGCCATTTCTTCAATGCAAAAATTCTAATAGTTCACCTAATTTCAGTTTATGTAACAAAACAATTAAGTATAGTGTAGTGTAGAGCATAGGGTAGAGAATCATTAAGTGCTGATGGTGCCAACAGAGAGGGCTGCCTCGCTTCTAGTCAATAGGAAACTTTGCAGTATTATTTCTTACATTGCTAGCCCAGAAAATCTATATTAGATTTGGGATTATATACACTCTATCGGCAGGATAGTGTTATTTCATACAGTCAGGAAGAACTATTGCTTTTTGTTTTGTTTTTTTGCGTTGTTCGTAACTTGTTTGGTACACAATGTTGCTGCTACCGTCTCTTATGACCGAAAAGAGCTTCTGGACATCAGAACTGCAATTACTCACCTCAGAATAGGCAAAGTGTTTTTCTTCAATGATTCGGCACGGGAGGGAGATACTACAGACAACTGACCAAGCCCAGATCACCGGCATTCACTGGAGAAGGAAACTGAGATTTTGCTGAAAAAGATCAAGTACATTAGAGTGTCTAGTTTGAGAAACAGACGCCTCACAAGTCCTCAACTGGCAGCTTCATTAAATAGTACTCGCAAAGCACCAGTCTCAATGTCAGCAGTGAAGAGGCAACTCTAGTATGCTGGCCTTCTAGGCAGAGTTACAAAGAAAAAGCCATATCTCAGACTGGCCAATAAAAATAAAAGATTACGATGGGCAAAAGAACACAGACACTGGACAGAGGAACTCTACTAGAAGGCCAGCATCACGGAGTAGCCTCTTCACTGTTGACGTTTAGACGGGTGTTTTCATGAAGCTGCCAGTTGAGGACTTGTGAGGCGTCTGTTTCTCAAACTAGACACTCAAATGTACTTGTCGTCTTGCTCAGTTGTGCACCGGGGCCTCCCACTCCTCTTTCTATTCTGGTTAGCAACAGTTTGCGCTGTTCTGTGAAGTGAGTAATACACAGCGTTGTACTAGATTTTCAGTTTCTTGGCAATTTCTCGTATGGAATAATCTTCATTTCTCAGAACAAGAATAGACTGACCATTTTCTGGCCATTTTGAGCCTGTAATCGAACCCACAAATGCTGATGCTCCAGATTCTCAACTAGTCTAAAGGCGGCCAGTTTTATTGCTTCTTTAATAAGCATAACAGTTTTCAGCTGTGCTAACATAATTGCAAAAAGGGTTTTCTAATGATCAATTAGCCTTTTAAAATTATTAACTTGTATTCGCTAATACAACATGCCATTGGAACACAGGAGTGATGGTTGCTGATAATGGGCCTCCGTACACCTATGTAGATATTCCATTAAAAAATCATCCAGTTCCAGCTACAATAGTAATTTACAACATTAACAATGTCTACACTGTATTTCTGATCAATTTGATGTTATTTTAATGGACAAAAAACGTGCTTTAATTTAAAAAACATGGACATTTCTAAGTGACCCCAAACTTTTGAACGGTAGTGTATATTTACTGAACAAAATTATTAACACGACATGTGTTGGTTCCATATTTCATGAGCTGAAATGAAAGTTCCCAGAATTTTTCCATAAGCACAAAAAGCTTATTTCTCTCAAATGTTGTGCACACGTTTCTTTACATCCCTGTTAGAGAATATTTATCCTTTGCCAAGATAATCCATCCACCTGACAGGTGTGGTATATCAAGAATCTGATTAAACAGCATGATCATTACACAGGTGCAACTTGTGGTGGGGATAACAAAAGGCCATTCTAAAATGTGAGGTTTTGTCACACATCACAATGACACAGATGTCTCAGGTTTTGAGGGAGTGTGCAATTGGCATGCTGACTGCAGGAATGTCCATCAGAGCTGTTGCCAGAGAATTGAATGCTAATTTCTCTCCCACAAGCCGCCTCCAACATTGTTTTAGAGAATCTCGTGGTGCCCCAGATCCTAATGAGTTAACTGTTACATTATTCATTTAATCAGGTAACAATTTAACATAGTTAGTTAATTAGATAAATAACAGTCTTCAGATTAATGTTAAAGTCAAGATAGCAGAGCAGCACTTCATTGAGGACATACAGTACCTCTCCCCATCTTAGCAACCAATGCATCAATATGTTTGACCACTTCAGTTTCAATCTATGTTACACTAAGCAGTTTAGTCTCCTCAACTTGCTCAATTGCCACATTATTCATTACAAGATTTAGATGAGGTTCAGGGTTTAGCGAGTGATTTGTCCAAATTACAATGCTTTTAGTTTTTTATATATTATGGAACAGCTTATTATTAGCCACCTATTCTAAAACTGACTGCAGCTCTTTTTTAAGGGTTGCAATGATATCACTTGCTGTGGTAGCTGACATGTATAATGTTGAGTCATCAGCGTACATAGACACACAGGCTTTACTCAAGGCTAAAGGTAGGTCATTAGTAAAAATAGAAAACAATAAAGGACCAAGACAGTTGCCTTGATGTATACCACGCTGGTTTACGTTAGAGAGGCTCCCATTAAAGAAAAAACATATGTGTTATGTTAGATAGGTATCTCTGAATCCACAATATGGCAGATGATGTCAAGCCTCTGACCATTGGTCTAGTCTACCTCAGATATGGAGACAAGCAGCCACATATTGTATGTGCAATTGAGGACACTTCTATTGCAATTGAGGACACTTTTATTAATATATACAGCTATTATACACATATAAACCAAACAACTATTTTGCATTCCAGGACAATTCTCCATGTTTTTTGGTTAACTGAGTTCCACAGAATCATTACCCTTTTTCAGGCAAATAAAACAAATACAAATACCTTAAATTAACATTCCAGAGATACCCTATTCCATCCTTCAAGCGTGTTGTGAGCAGAAAGGGATATTGTCTCTTACAATCCTACAGAAAATATGATAGAAATGTACTGTACATTATTAGTAAACCATTCTAAATAACGGGTGAAAACAGGTGTGGAAAACATCCTTCTACATCTGTCGTCTGTAATGGTTCATACAGTATTGACATAAAGAATGAAGAAGATATACAGTTGCAGTGAGTTCTTTGACACATACCGATGATGTTGTAAGCTAATGTAGAAAGAGGAGAATGTGGACGGCTACATTGATGAACAACAGAACACTCAAGTTCATGATTGCTTCTGTGCCAGTTATTGATTCTGGAAGATGACAAGGAATGAATCCCTCAAATGGTAGAATATTGTAACAACTGAAGAAAAACAGGTACAGTACGTTGACAAGACGAAAGTTGGTCCAAGACAGGCAAATGGTCTGCTGGTTTTTCCTAGTGACTTAATAAAGGTTCATTGATGAATTGAAGCCATGTTCGGGGCGTAATTCGAGTCATTTGGTTCTCTAGAGTCCAGTTCATAGGAAAGCACTGTCTTTTCAAATCACACTGGATATTTAGGCATTCCTTTCTGAAAAACAGTTGATCACATTTCATGACATTGTTGGTTGCTTTCAATTGTCCTGCAAGTCGGTAAAAAAAGTAAATAATTCATACAGATTCCCAACAGAAGAGTGTACCATTCATTTTCTGTTTGTATACAGTGGATAACTGTCCTATTGATCATTGGTTTATTCCTTTGACATTTTACAAGAGGAATTACATAGTTTACGTATGAATAGATGATTACTAAAGTAGTGTGTTCCCTTTGTAGACAGTAAATGGATAGGAAATCTAATGGTGGAGGGCGCAGAAGGTTAAAAAAACTCTCTACTACATTTCAAAACACATTGCTTTGATCAATTATTGTTTGTGTGTATTTTTTGTTTACAGACATGACATTTTATTAACTTAATGATAAGTCAACAGTTAACCTTTTCTATGGCCATGTAACCTACTCAGACAATCAAGTGGTATTGGTGGCATTACAATTTTATGACAAAAATCACAGGTATTTACAAAAACCATGGTTTTCAAAGATATTGTTTCTCCTTATATATTTGCACATATTCACACACCCCACATACACTGTTAAGAGAAACACAAAATCAATGTCAGAGAAACACCTTCAGAAACAACAATACCTACTGACAGACAACGTAATTCTATCCTTTCAATTTATTTCATCTCTTTTCTGTACATCCAAGGCTAATTGAGGATAATTATTAGTCACTTTCTTTTGTTAAGTCAGAATATAAATAAACCACAGTCAAATATTTGCGGGTAGATATTTATTGTACATTTTCTGTGTGACTTTAAAAGGGATCCTACTTGCAGGAAGTGAAAAAATGGATGTTCTTAATTTTTTTCCTCCCCTCACATTTGATCAAACATACTGCAATCACATAGGTATGCAGTATTAATGCAAGAGAGCGACAAATGTCCCTCTTTCTTTTATATTGTAGTACATCTTATACACTAGCACCTTCCTCACCTCTCATCCAACACCACTTCCTCCTCCTCCTAGCAGCGGCCGTCCTCCTCTGTGTCGCTGAGTGGCTCACAGCCTGCAACAGAGACGGTCTGAGCCAGGCGCTTCCGGAAGTGTCCATTGGGGATCTGCCAGCCGCTCCTGGAGCCCCGTCGGGCCGAGCTGAAGCTAGAGCTGGAGCTGGAGCTGACCGTGTTAGCGCGTCCCAGGCTAGTGGCCACCGCCGCCTCGAAGGTCAGTGTCTCCATGAACCTGGAGGGGTCCGGACTGTGCTCGTCCTCCTGCAGGGTGAGATAGGGCTCCGACGGGTAGCGACGCAGAGGGGAGCCCTGCTGGTGGTGGTGGCGACGACCCCTTGGCCCGGTCTGTCCCTCTCCACCTGCCTCTCTGGAGGCCTCCCCCCACCTCTGGGTCTCTGGGCTGCCCCTGTCGTCATCATCGTCCCCGGAGGGAGGGTGCGTGCGACACACCAGAGGGGAATAGGAGATGTGGGGATGGGAGCGAGTTGGGGTCTGGGACAGGGGGCGGCGACTAGGGGTACTAGATTCAGAGGTGGGGATGGGGCTGTCGGAGCTGTTACCCTGGACACAGGAGTCAAAACACATTTAATACAGACATCTGATTGCCTTTAATAAAAGTGTCTATTGTGTATCCAATGTGGGTATGTGTTTGTGGTCTACTTCGCGTCAACCAGAGTTTACACCAGTGGTGTATGGCCCTTTAATGTTTGCCCTTGGTAAGGCATCCAGTGTGTGTGTGTGTGTGTGTGTGTGTGTTTGTGTTTGTGTACTACCTGTTTGTCCAGGGTGTGTGTGCGCTCTCGGCTAGGGGAGCATGAGGGCTGTAGACTCCTCTCCTCAGAGTTACAGCGGGATGTGTCTGGGGAGAGGAGGTGGCGGCGCTCTTTGGACCTCCCGCGCTCCTTCTCTGTGTCCAACTGCCTCTTTCTTTCTGACCGGGAGACTGGAGGAGGACGAGGAAGACCATGGAAAGGAGCACAGAGAGGGAAAGCAAGACAAGAATATATAGATATTTTTGTAACACTGTAGATCATTAAAAAGTATGTTGACAGGTAGATCATTGACGCACTTAGGATAATTGAAAAGGAAAAGCGGCACTTGAAAATAGGATAAAGACATAAGAAAAGAAAGGGAAAATGCGGGGAAGAGAACATATTAACACATGCAAACAATAACCACACAGTAACATCCCTCATCATGCCAGTGGGAGAGATAAGAGGAGAGGTCACATGAGTGGACATTGGAGAGTGGAGACTGACCGGCAGCCTTGTAGCTCTTGTGGCGTGGTCTGTACAGTCTATCAGGACTCTTCTTCTCCTCCTGCCACAGGCCATTAACCCTCTGGTCAGCCACAGTGGACGAGGACCGCTTAATGGAGCCACTGGCCATCTCCGTCTGCACGCACACAGAGGGAGACACAACTAAATACCCGCATGTACCATAAAATAGGTTTTGTTATTTTCAAAGAAATCCATCCATCTGTCGATCCATGCAGCATTCTCTGTTTTTATCCATCTCCATGCTCAATATTCCAGGAAATGAACAGGTCAACTACGATGCTTGAACCTCTTCATTTTACTCTTCAACTCATTGTTTAGCGGAAGATAGAGACAAAACATACCAGTAACCCAGGATCAATCAAACACCATTCTGAAACGCTAGCATTCCTTTGAAACATCCATGTTGATTATCCCTCTCCAGAAACCCAGCAGCAAACAGAAGATACATAAACCCATTTTTCTCTCCAAACGGAACAACCAGTGTAGTCTGGTCCTCGTCCTCTGTCAAACAAACATGCATGTCACACTCTGGGGCCCCCTTGCTGCCCGGGGCCCTTCTGGCCCCTGGAGGAGTCAGTGTGGTCAGAGGGCAGTACCTGTGGCTCTACAGCCAGACGGGGCATAGAGGAGGCCCGTACACACAGCCCCTTGCCAAACGGGAGCTGCAGTGAGTCAGGAATCAACCCACTGAACTCCCCTGCACTCACCTATATGAGACCAGAGACAGAGAGAGGGGCGAGGGGAGAGATAGAGTACAGTACAGATCAGGCTGGTCAATTTAATACCGGTACTAACTGTCTTTTGGGGTTCCAGCCAAGGAGGGTTTCGGCCAATGTTACATCGTAATAATTTGCGAGTGCCTTTCTGCAATTGGGAGAGAACTTAAGCCATTCCATCATCACCAACCAATCAGAAGCCATTCCAGCCAAAGAGCCACAGATTAACAACCAATGACAACAAGGAGACTGACCCCAGAAGGATTGGGCAAAACATGAGTAGGAGAAAGAGTAAGAGGGCGTAAGGAGACGGCAACATAAGCACATCGCTACGACAATAATTGAGAAGAGAGAGGACAGAACAACTATCGGGCTGTTGTTACACATACACTCATGCAAGTACAGATCTGGATGCACCAAACATACTGAGCCATACTGAGACAAGTTCACCTGCTTTAAAGCCAGTCATGTTACTCCCCAGTGAAAATATACAAAGGCAAACACTAACAGATTCCTATAGGGCAAAAAGTACACTGCAGACCAGTTCAACCAAACAGCATAGAAACAGTACAGTGAGCACTGAGAATGACAACGTCTCTTTTCAAACCTCCACTAACCGGACTACAACTTGGCAAGGACAGAAACACCTTGAAACATCAATGCCGTGCTCTGCAATGCACTACTAGTATCTTCATTCAACCATTACTAGGGATAGTTGTTTTTTTCTAAATGTTTTTCTTTAACCGGTATTTCCAGCATTATCCACTAGGTTTGCTGCAGGTATAAAATCCTAGGAAATCTTTTTAATTGACACAAGTTGTCTCCAATCCATCAATCAATATCTGGTTGCGCGTGAGTTTTTGGTGTGGGGGAATCGCCAAAGTCAGGGGAGGCGTAGCTGTATGATGTATGCAAACTTCCGGCTTCAACTGTATAACAGAAACTTGTCTAAATTACAGGTGAACATAGCAGTGAAAGTAGCAAGTAGTCAATTAATTATAAGCTAAATTATTATTGAATTATTATGGTGGCTCGAACTGCACAGGTTGACTACTTTTTGAAGTGATGTGTTTGTTTGACAATCAGATGAAAACATCTTCACACAATATGTGTAATATGCGAAACTGAGCCTGCACAGTAAACAGGATAAGATGTTTACACAGTATCCCGTTTTAGATCAGAATATCCCAGGCATCTTCTCCGGGTTTCTCATAACCAGGATATAGGCTTTTTCCAGTTATTGGATAGGGTGTTTATATGAGTCAACTCAAAAACAGAATGCTTGAGTATCCCGAATAATAATGGGCGTGTAAATGTGGTCATTGACTCTTCCCTTAAACTGCCTCTGGGGCTGCATTTAAGCAGCCCACTATTTGTAGAGCAGTGACTCTATACCTCACTCAAGTCGATCCTCTCCAATGGACTCGGAAGTTGTAGCTAAAGATGGCTCAATTAGGCTGCATTTACACAGGCAGCGCAATTATGATATTTTTTCACTAATTGGTCTTTTGACCAATCAGATCAGTTCTGAAAAAGATCTGATGTTGTTGGTAAAAAAAAAAGATCAGAATTGTGCTGCCTGTATAAACATAGCCTAATTGACCAACTTTTTGCTACAACTGCCAAGTCCACTGGAGAGGATCGGCTTGAGCAAAGTGAGGTGTAGAATCACTGATCAACAAATAGCATTCCCTGCAAGATAATAGGGGGAAAAAACACAGAAACCAACTAAAACAACTGGCCCCAACCCTTTCTACTAGATGTGTCATTGATTCATTGTTGTCTATGTTTGGGTTGATAATGAGCTTTAACACAGGAGGTTAAGTTTTCATTGTGCAGTATTTCATATTCTGCCCATAGCTACTATATCATTGTGATTTTCCTTTTTCCTTTTGGCTCCTAGCAAAGGGCCTTATAGAGCTATCATTGTACGCTTACTAAATTATATAACGGCTTCTTTGTTGGTGTACTATGTGTTGGTGTCTGTGCTAGTTTAGTGTGATATACAGTAAGTTTCTACAGTACGCAGTCCTTGGTACTTCTCCTTACCCTGGAGTGTTGACTGCTGGTGTCCTGGTCAGAGGTCATGGGCTGCATGGCGAACAGGTCCTGGGAGAGAGGACTCAACGCCACCAGGCCTCCTCTGGTCCTACAGATTGAGGCAAGCCCCACAGGAAATACTGTCAAATACTTACGAAAGGCACAACGCATGCACGCACGCACGCACACGCACGCACACACACAGCGTGGATTGACTCACAGGGCGGAGCCGGCACTGAGGGACATGCAGGGCAGGGGATGGGCATTGTACAGAATGTCTTCAGAGAGAGTCGAGGCATCCAGCCTCTTGAACGGCATCAGGCTGGCCTTCTGTAGAGGAGACCACACCAAGCAATCTATCACTGCAGGCACTGGGTTGTGTCAACAGATCAGATGTCATGATAATCTTATACAAAAGAGAAGTGAGTTTTATACAGTATATATGATGTTAATATAGTGTGTACATCTGACCTGTGCTTCCAGCTGTGCTCTCAGCTTCTTGGCTTTGTTCTGTTTGAAGTAGTCCATGATCATCATGGAGGCATATATCTTACCTACTGTCATGTCGGAATCTGTAAGACACAAACACAGTTAGATTGCTAGTCATTGAGTGACTGACTGCCTCCCAGCTCTACTTCTCCAAATCTCTCTAACGTGGGTCTGACCTTTGTTGATGGGCACCAGTACATCCAGGGTCTTCTGGGGGAGGTACGGCCATATCACACTGATCTCCTTCTGTAGCTCAGTGTCCAGAGCTACTCGGTCCTCCCCACCTGGAGCACAATAAAATAGATATTTATTCATCCATTATACACAGGCAGTGGAAATTGTTGATTTTGCTAAATTTCCTGATTCAACTACTCAACCAATCATCAAGCCATTTCTAAGTTGAATCAGGTGTGTTACCAGTAATGGGCTGGACCAAAAGCCAGCATCCCTAGGATGTGTGGATCTCCAGGCTTAAGATGGAAGACCAAGTCTAAACTGGATAAACGCATGCAGATGCAGTGATGCATGGTGGTTTCAAACTCAACTCATTCCCTGACCTCGTGCGATCTTGATCTCCAGAGCGGTGCGGATGAGAGACATCAAGGTGGAGGTGAAGTGGACTGACATGTCCTCATCCACTGGCATGTTCATCAACACCAGCCTCTGTGGAGAGAGAGAGAGAGGGAGGGAGAGGGAGAGTAAACAACAGTAAAACAACAAATTAAAAAGAAGAAAATAAGTGTTTCTCCCATACCTTGTAGGCCATACCTCTGGGGCATTTCTTCCCCAGACCAAGGGGTGGAGACATATGGGTCAACATCTCATACATGGCAGTGTAGTGTATACGCCCACTACGGAAGAAACAGAGAAGATGAGGAAGGAGAGAGAGTGAGTTGAGGAAAAAAGGAAATTGGTAGAGGCATTCATTACGAGTTTGTGTAAATTTGAAACAGAACAAGTTGGCAAATCTTGCACAGGAATAAATGCAGTTTAGGCCTATTTAGTCTGGAGTGAATCAATGCACTGCCCTCTGCTGGGCAAAGCTGAGACATGGTGGGTTTCTTATCTCTCACCATGCTGCGCGGTCGTACTCTCCCCAGACACGGACAAACTCATCCAGGTGATGAGGCCCCAGGATGGAAGAGTCTCTGGTCAGGTACTCAAAGTTATCCATGATCACAGCCACAAACAGATTGAGCATCTACACAGTCACACCAGAGGAGAGGACGTGTGAAGGACGGCATGTGTGTATGTACAAATATACAGTATGTGCTATACTGATGTGCACATGTGCATGCATGCATACAATACAAATAACTGCTTTTAAGTATGAGAATGAAAAAGATGGACAGAGAGTGCTGACAGAATGGAGAGAAAGTGTATTTGTGTAGCACAATCAAAATGTACTTTGTGTATCAGTAAGATGGACAGAAAGAGAGAGAGAGAGAGAACTGACAAATAGTGGAGGTAAGGAGAAAAAGTGTATTTCTGGAGCGTCCTCACCAGGAAGGAGCTGAAGAAGATGAAGGAGACAAAGTAGCAGTAGGCGAAGTCAGTACCACAGCCTCCCTCGTGGTCAGGGGACATGGTCATGGGTGCCATGGATGAGTCTGGCTCACACTCCTGCCCCCCCAGACACGATAGCATGATCTCCTGCCATGACTCCCCGGTCGCACTCCTGTCAATCAATGAGTTAATCAATGAGTCAATGAATTAAGCAAGCAAGCAATTATTTGATCAACCAGTTAGTCTATTAATATATATTAATTCATCATCAGTCAGCATAATCATCTACTTATAGTTTAGAATATCTCAGTTCAGCTTCCGAGTCCTTCTGTGCCCACCTGAAGAGAAGCATCAGCGCACCGGAGAAGGTCTTGAAGTTGTTGTGCTGGTTTATGTGGTTTTCGTCGTTCAGTTTGATGTTTCCAAACACCTTGTGTGGATCAGGTGAGAAAAAAACATGATACTACACTTCCCTTTGAGCATGGTTCCCCAACTGTCGGCCCCCCATGTTTTCTGAGCAAAAAATAAATACATGCAATTTTATTTTTTTTTACATAAAAGACTGTAAAAACACTAACAAATCAGCTCCAACTGATTTTAATTTTGGAAATCTGTTCCAAAGTATTCCCACGTATAATAGAGAGATATAAGGGATGGTATACAAATGTAAACATGGTTTGAAACGATCAGGGGCGCAACTTTGTTTTTAGAAGTGAGGGGTACTGCTCAGAAAGAGAGACAAGGGTGCGTGCTCTGTATGGTCCTAAAACACACCGTTGCCTCGTTTTGAATCACATTCCAATGATAAAACTTGGGGGGGACAAAAATGCAATTTCAGAACGCGTGGGGGATATGTCACCAGTGAAAGTTGCGCCCCTGGAAACAATTATGTTTTAGTCAAATATTATATCTGCTTGGGCATATCTTCTTGGTAAATATTGGTGTATGTTCCGGCTCCCTGATCATCCACTGCTGAATCTAGTTGATGATCCATACCTTTGAGACTGAAGTTACCATTGTAAAGCATATAAGCGTTTGGATGCTTTACCTGCATCCCAATGATGGCATAGATGAAGAACAGCATTGCGATGAGCAGACACACATAAGGAAGGGCCTAGAGAGAAGAAGAGATACAAAGAGATAAATTATTATTTGGTTTTCCCAATAGCATACACTCTGGCAGCCTACTGCAGGTCAGTGGTCACCAACCAGACTGGTCGATCTTCAAGGCATTCCTAGTCGATCACCAAACACTTCTGTAGAAAAGCCAATGATTAAGACTTAGCGCTCCTTTTTTTGTGTTGCGCTGTTGACGGCAGATGCACTTGATTTAGAAGCCCTGCGCATTGGGTAGGCAAAGTGTTCCCTTTTGAACAATTCCATCTGTCTGAAGATCCAAACTGCGGGAGATCTGTGGCTAAATCAAGTGCGCCTAATGTGCTGGCCAATCGGATAGCTCAAATCACCATGCCTACCTACAGCTTCCACGACCCTGCCCACAGCAAAGTTTGATACTAGCCTATGTGAGGTTTCATAACTTTTAAAACCATGACCGGAGAGAGACTGTCAAATACAGCAAAGAGCTGCAGTTTTTATGAGTGAGTTCATGTATACGTTTTATTCAACACTGTCAACACTTTTTTATTCAACACTATTACAAAACATAAAACGGGCTTCTCTCTACTTCCACTCGGGCTGCAGCCGCAATGAATGAGTAGCCAAGTGTATCGCTAACGTTGCACTTTTATTGTTAGCAGCAGCTCATCGTGTCTATTTTAAAATCGAGGAGTATTTCACTTTCTCTGGTCATAGGAACAACATGAATTTGTGCCTGAGGCAGATGCGGTGCAACTGAACTAAATGACTATCGCCCCGATACTCACTTCTGTCGTCATGAAATGCTTTAAGAGACTAGCCAAGAATCATGTCACCTCTAGCTAACCTGTCACCCTAGACTCAGTTCAATTTGCTTACCGCCCTAATAGATCCACAGACGATGAAAGCGCCATCACTGTACACTGGCGTATCCCATCTAGACAAGAGGAATACCAATATAAGAATGCTGTTCATTGACTATAGCTCAGCATTCAACGCCATAGTACCTTCCAAGCTCATCATTAAGCTCGAGTCCCTGGGTCTGAACCCCGCCCTGTGCAACTGGGTCCTAGACTTCCTGACGAGCTTCCCCCCCCCCCCAGGTGGTGAAGGTAGGAAACAACACCTCCACGTCTCTGATCGTCAACACAGGGGCCCCACAAGGGTGCGTGCTCAGCCCCCTCCTGTACTCCCTGTTCACCCATGACTGCGTGGCCAAGCACGCCTCCAACTCAATCATCAAGTTTGCAAACGACACAACAGTAGTAGTCTTAATTACCAACAACGACGAGACAGCCTACAGGGAGGAGGTGAGGGCTCTGGGAGTGTGGTGCCAGGAAAATAACATCTCACTCAATATCAACAAAACAAAGGAGATGATCGTGGACTTCTGGAAACAGCAGAGGGAGCACCTCCCTATCCACATTGAAGGGACCGCAAAAGAGAAGATGCAAAGCTTCCAGTTCCTCTGCATACAGATCACTAACAAACTGAAATGGTCCACCCGCACAGACAGTGTGGTGAAGAAGGTGCAACAGCGCCTCTTCAACCTCAGGAGGCTGAAGAAATGTGGCAACTAAAACCCTCACAAACTTCCACAGATGCACAATTGAGAGCATCCTGTCGGGCTGTATCACCGCCTGGTACGGCAACTGTACCACCCGCAACTGCAGGGTTCTCCAGAGGGTGGTGCGGTCTGCCCAACACATCACTGGGGGCAAACTACCTTCCCTCCAGTACACCTACAGCACCCGATGTCACGGGAAGGCCAAAAAGATCATCAAGGACAACAACCACCCGAGCCAATGCCTGTTCACCCTGCTATCATCCAGAAGGTATAGTCAGTACAGGTGCATCAAAGCTAGGACCGAGAGACTGAAAAACAACTTCTATCTCAAGGCCATCAGACTGTTAAATAGCCATCACTAACACATTAGAGGCTGCTACCTATATAAATAGACTTGAAATAAATCACTGGCCACTTTAATAAACGGAACACTAGTTGTAGAAAAGGCCCATGGAGTTGGTGGAATAATCCTTTAATTCATGGCTTCTTGCTCAGCTGGGCCAGGGGACTTTAATTAGGTCAGGTGGAATGTACGACAGATCTCAACTCATTAAAAGGAGGAAATCGCCATCGCCCGACCTCGCTGCTTTCTCTTCCTTAACTCTGTCTAATTCAGACATTCTGTGCGTCCGTGAATCCAAGTAAGTCCACCGACTCTCGACCTTTCGACCTTTCATCTGAACTATCTGTTGCGATCGGGAGAGCGGGCCATCAGTTATTATTTATAGTTATTACCGCGGAACGCGGCTTGGAGCGCACGCTTCAAACCTATTGCGTAATGTAAATAGACAATAATCACAGCCCTACAGATCATCACAGGCCAATTATGCCATCGATATCTGGTTAATATGTAATGAAATTACATGTACATATAAAATGTTGTGGAAATTCAGTACTGAGAGAGACTTGGTCTTGGTCATTTCTTCAAACAGTCATGTTTATTTAATATCGATTAATTATTGCAATAATCAGACCGTCAGCCCACCAGTCTTGACTGACTGTTAGGCTGAGAGTCTAACCTTTACAGACCATGCACAGTTTTCATATAGCTGATACCAAGATTGCTTAGTCAGTCACTTCTAACCTTCCCATAAGACACCTTGGTTATCTACACAGGATGGTCTTTTACTTAGTTTCCCAGATGCATGAAGATGAGACTATGAGGCATTGTCCTTAACTCTTCCAGGATCTCTCCATCTCGAGTCACACACACCACATCTTGTCTATAGAGTGCTAGCTTTTAGGTTTTTATCACCAACACAAATCAATTGTCAGCTTTAAGCTATCTCTAGTAGAACCCATGTCCTCACCACCCAGACTGGCTGCAGGGTGCTAGAGTGGAGACCATAAAACACAGCATTAGCAGGACAGAAATACCTCACTGTTCGTTAAGTAAGTAATTGTTACATAGCCAACAAATAAGGTGAAAACATAATTTTTCCCTCACAGAAGACAAACTTGAAAAGTGAAATATGAAACGTCATTCTTGTTTGCTGAACTGATCAATTTCTGATATCAAACTGATGGAGATTATAGATTGAATAACCAATCACTGATTTAATTATTTGTATTATTATTCTCCTGATTATGATGAATAGTTATGAGCCTAAATGACTCAATGATGATTCCTATTGACTTCTTATTGAACTGAATTGCTGAATTACATAAATATGTTAATAATGAGAAGGATTGTAAGGATTTGACCTTTGTGATTATGAATTTCATATTTATTCTGTTTCCTTTGTTATGCAGCACAGACAGACTACCCAGTAAATATAACACTTTATGGTTAAAGGAATTCTTGCCTCAGTCTCATCCATTCTGTGACCACCTGTTCACCTTCACTATCAGTCATCCTACCTGTCCAGCTTCCCACACAGATTCCAATAATCTTTCACTAGTCATTTTAATAATGTTTACATATCTTACTCATCTCATATGTATATACTGTATATACTATATTATATACTATTCTACTGTATCTTAGTCTACGCCACTCTGACATTGCTCGTTCATATATTTATATATTCTTAATACCATTCCTTTACTTAGATTTGTGTGTATTGGTATATGTTGTGAAATTGTTAGATATTACTTGTTAGATAATACTGAACTGTCGGAGCTAGAAACACAAGCATTTCCCTACACCCACGATAACATCTGCTAGACATGTGTATGTGACCAATAAAATTGGATTTGAACTGGAGTTTCACCATTAGGTGAAAGACCGGCCCTCTCTCTGGTCAGTCTCACCGGAGGACAGGAAGAAGATAGCAGAGACGGTGAGAGGCAGACCCACTGAGACTAATGCCATGTTAAAATAAACTGGGGACTTGTAAATCTCCGACTTCCGATTTCAGTGCGTTCAAGACAACTGTGAACTCGGTGAGAAAGATCAGACTGGGGAAAATCGCTTTGAATGGTCCTCCAACTGTGGCATCTTTTTAGAGCGCAGACTTTCTGACCGGAAGTTCACTGACGTCAGGATTTGACCTTGTTTTTTCCGAGTTCCCAGTTATCTTGAAAGCACCATGACCATCAGATGCAGGTCCCAGTCCAGTAAAATAAAAATGTAAATTATTAGTAAATTATTTTCAATTTATGCTCAGCTGTGCCTCGCAAGTGCTACACTAACTGATCTATCTTGTTATCCAAGCTTGAGTTTTCAAATATAATATGGTCTGAGAAGAACAATATTGGCAGGCCAGGAATATCGCCAATATGGTGTGATAATGTATTAGACCTACTGCACAAACCTCATTCATACAGAACTGTTTTTATCAGTTTAATGTTACATTTATTAAATCAAGTAAATAAAAAAAATTGTGAGCGGTAGTTCTCGGCTTGCTATTTGACTGCGAAAGTGATCTTAACTCAGAAAAGGTTCATCATAGTGTACTGGGACCAGGGACATACAGGGACATACAAAGAAAAGACTGAACACCATGTATATGAACAAAGTTGGATATTTATTAAGTGGACATGAGAGATGGTAAAAGTAGGGGAGAACATGGCTGACCTTAAAGGATTGTACGAAGGTCCAGAGCAGGATCCGTATGGTGTAGCCCTGCCTCAACAGCTTGATCAGCCTGGCAGCCCGGAACAGCTTCAGGAAACTCATATTAAACGTGTTTATTGACTGAGATAGACAGACCATAGGAAATATAGAGAGGTGGAGACGACAAGGAATATACAGAAAGGAGAAGGGTCCGGGGAGAGAGAAGGTGTTAGAGAAATGACAAAGACATAGGCAGATAGATTTGATTGAAAGTCACTCAAGTGAACGAAGTGAGTATACAACTTTAATAGCCTAGTTTTTACTGAGAGAAAAAGCTTTACAGTACTACCACCTTGGGAATCAGAATTGTTATAAAGTGAAGGTTAGCCTCTTGAAACTAGGGGGCACTATTTTTATTTTTGGAAAAATAACGTTCCCAAAGTAAACCGCCTATTTCTCAGGAATTGACAGCTTAGGATAGAAAACACTCTAAAGTTTCTAAAACTGTAAAAATATTGTCTGTGAATATAACAGAACTGATATTGCAGGCGAAATCCTGAGAAAAATCCAATCAGGAAGTGACTGATTTTGAAACCCCTGTCTTTCTATGCATCCCTATTGCCCATTGAAAGGGATATCAACCAGATTCCTTTTTCTGTGGCTTCCCTAAGGTGTCTACAGCCTTTAGTTTCAGGGCTTTATTTTGAAGAATGAGCGTAAACGACTACATTGCGTTAGTGGCCAGCTGAGGGCTCTCAGAGTGATTCTTGCGTAAAAGACAGAGGTAGTCATTTTTCCTCTCACTCCTACTGAAAAGCCAATTGTCCCGGTTAATATATTATCAAATAGATATTTGAAAAACACCTTGAGGATTGATTATAAAAAACGTTTGCCATGTTTCTGTCGATATTATTGACATAATTTGGATTTTTTTTTGCCGTTGTCTTGACCCCTATTTCTGGTGGATTTCTCAACATAACGTAGCAAACAAAGGGGGTATTTTGGGTATAAAAATAATATTTATGGAACAAAAGGAACATTTGCTGTCAAACTGGGAGTCTCGTCAGTGAAAACATCTGAAGATCATCAAAGGTAAACGCTTAATTTGATTGCTTTTCTGATTTTCGTGACCAAGCTTCCTGCTGCTAGCTGGACATAATGCTATGCTAGGCTATCGATAAACTTACACAAACGCTTGCCTTGCTTTGGCTGTAAAGCATAATTTCAAAATCTGAGATGACAAGGTGGTTAATAACAAAAGGCTAAGCTGTGTTTCACTATATTTCACTTGTGATTTCATGAATATGAATATTTTCGAGTAATATTTTTTGACCGTTGCGCTATGCTAATTAGAGTAGTTGATGACAATTCTCCCGGATCCGGGATGGGTAGTTCCAAGAGGTTGGAGCTAGAGTGAAATATTACCTGTAAGTCCACAATGATCTCAGTGATGCTGCCGAGCACGGTGATGAAATCAAAAATGTTCCAAGTGTCTCGAAAATAGTTCTGTCAGGGGACAAATGAACACCATTGTAAAATGGCAAGGCTTCTTTCTTGAATGAAAAGAATAATGTCTGTACATGCCACCATATCATTGGATCAGTTAATTACATTTTGCCAACAGTTGACTAAAGTCCTACTGTTTTGCTCACCACAAAACCAAAGGCCATGATCTTGAGGATACACTCCAGGGAGAAGAGAACGGTGAAGGCTGTGTTCAGGTGCTTCAATACTGTATCATACGCTGCTGGAGCGGAGTTGTACTGCAGATAAACAGGACACAGTCAGGGTAATAGCGGGATGTATCAAACAGTGAGCAGGTTGACATTTATTGAGATGTTTCATGTACTGGAGGCAGCTCTGCAGAATAGTTACCACCCAAGTCATAAAATCTGAGTTTAAACATAACCCTAACCTTAACCACACTGCTAACCCTAATACCCAACTCTAACCTTAAATTCAATTTTAACCTATTTGTATAGGTTTTTAGTGGAAACCTCTCAGTTCTGCCTACAGGGTACAACTCGTGACAATAAATGTCAACCTCTGCAGAGCGATGGCAAAGAAGAGGGTAACATATTTAATACAAAGAGTCTGAGATGTGTAATATTAAACTGTTATCAGACAAACAGGGGCACACTGGGCTTTCTCTTATGGATTTGAGTCTTTGAGAGTGAAACTAGTTTCAATCAAAGGCCTGCTCATATGTCATGTTTATAAGCTCTGCTAAAAAGATATAAGTTCCATACCTTCATCATGAGCACCACAGTGTTGAGGGCAATCATGACCAGCACTGTGTACTCAAATGACGGTGACACCACAAAGTGCCACAGCCGGTACTGGAAAGTCTGTCTGTTCTGAGGCATGTAGCAGGTCAGGGGCTTGGCACTGATGGTAAAGTCAATGCATGCCCTCTGATGGAGAGATAACAAAAAAAGAAGAGGGAAGAAAATCAGGAATGAATCTGTTACGAGTATTGTGATCAATATAAAGTGTATATCTGATCAAGATGCCAAGATGGTTAGTGTAGGTGAATCAATTTCATGAACTCCTGTAATTGTACAGCGCATTCGGAATGTATTCAGACCCCTTGACTTATTCCACATTTGGTTATTTTACAGCGTTATTCGAAAACGTATTACATTGTGTGTGTCCCCCCCCCCCCCCCCCCCCCCCCATCAATCTACACACACAATACCCCATAATGACAAAGCAAAGACAGGTTTTTAGAAATGTTTGCAAATTTACAAGAAAAAAGAAAAAACCTGAAATATCACATTTACATAAGTATTCAGACCCTTTACTCAGTACTCTTTTAAGCATCTTTGGCAGTGATTACAGCCTCGAGTCTTCTTGGGTATGATGCTACAAGCTTGGAACGCCTGTATTTGGGGAGTTTTTCCCATTCTTCTCTGCAGATCCTCTCAAGCTCTGTCAGGTTGGATGGGGAGCGTCTCACCAGAAATGTCCGATCAGGTTCGGGCTCTGGCTGGGTCACTCAAGGACATTCAGACACTTGTCCCAAAGCCACTCCTGCGTTGTCTTGGCTGTGTGCTTAGGGTCAATGTCCTGTTGAAAGGTGAACCTTCACCAAGTCTAAGGTTCTGAGTGCTCTGGAGTAGGTTTTCATCAAGGATCTCTCTGTAATTTGCTCTGTTCATCTTTCCCTTGATCCTGACTAGTCTCCCAGTCTCTGCCTCTGAAAAACATCCCCACAGCATGATGCTGCCACCACCATGCTTCACCGTAGGGATGGTCCCAGGTTTCCTCCAGATGTGACGCTTGGCATTCAGGCCATAGAGTTAAATCTTAGTTTCATCAGACCAGAGAATCTTGTTTCTCATGGTCTGAGAGTCCTTTGGGTGCCTTTTGGCAACTCTAAGTGGGCTGTCATCTGTCTTATACTGAGAAGTGTCTTCCGTCTGGCCACTCTACCACAAAGGCCTGATTGGTGGAGTGCTGTAGAGATAGTTGTCCTTCTGGAAGTTTCTCCCATCTCCACAGGGGAACTCTGGAGCTCTGTCAGAGTGACCATCGGGTTCTTGGCCACCTCCTTGACTAAGGCCCTTCTCCCCCGATTGCTCAGTTTGGCCGGGCGGCCAGCCCTAGGAAGAGTCATTTAAAAATTATGGAGGCCATTATGTTCTTGGGGACCTTCAATGCTGCAGAAATGTTTTGGTGCCTGTCCCCAGATCTGTGCTTCGACAAAATCCTGTCTCGTAGCTCTGTGGACAATTCCTTGGTTTTTGCTTTGACATACACTGTCAACTGTGGTAACTTATATAGACAGGTGTGTGCCATTCAAAATCATGTCCAAACAACTGAATGTACCACAGGTTGACTCCAATCAAGTTGTTGAAACATCTTAAGGATGATCAATGGAAACATTAGGCTCAAATAGCTCAATTTCGAGTCTCGTAGCAAAGAGTCTGAATACTTACTGTAGATAAATAAGGTATGTGTTTTTTATTTTTAATACATTCGCAAAAAATTATTAAAACCTGATTTCGCTTTGTCATTATGGGTTATTGTGTGTAGACTGATGAGGATTTTGTTTTATTTACTCCATTTTAGAATAAGTAACATAATACTGTAACATAATATAATGTGGAAAAAGTCAAGGTGTTTCTGAATGCAATTTATTTGTGTTGTAAGAATTTGTGTATGAGTGATGTATGTTAGAGCTACAGTAGACTGGCAGTGCATTTGTATGGCGCATTTCTGTCCTGTACCTCATTTTTCTCCAAGCTGCACTCCTCCATCATCTTATCCCCCTGCTCCTGGAAGGTGATGATGATGAGAGCAACAAAAATGTTGACAAAGAAGAAAGGGAAGACCACGAAGTAGACGACATAGAAGATGGACATCTCCATCCTGTTGCCCCGACTTGGACCCCTGTCCTCCTCTGTCACATCCACAGAATGCTGCAGGACCCTGGAGGGAAGGAGAGAGAAAGATAGAGAAAGAGAGAATAGTAACAGTCTAATGTCTAAACAGTCTCTCTGAATCTCCTATCAAATGGCATTCATTTAGTGTTAGAGCATACACTCGTAGAAAAAAAGTTGCTATCTAGGACCTAAAAGGGTTCTTCAGCTGTCCCCCATAGGAGAACCGTTTGATGAGCCCTTTCCACAGAGGGATTTACATGGAAACAAAAAGCGTTCTCCCTGGAACCAAAAAGGGCTCTACCTGGAATCAAAAAGGGTTCTCGTATGGGAGACAGCCGAAGAACCCCTTTAGAACCCTTTTTTCTAAGAGTGTAGGGCTGGGAACATCAGGCACTCACTGCGGCCAGCCCTCTCCAGTGGAAACAGTGAAGAGGGTGAGCAGAGCCCAGCAGACATTGTCATAGTGGAACTCATGTCTCTTCCACTCCCTCTTCTTCACTTCCTTCTTGTCTCGAGCGTAGTCTATGTAGTAACCTCTGTAGGAAACAGAATGGTGGTTAGGGGAGGGAGCCAGAGGAGGTTGGGATTCCTCCGATCACTCACAAAATGGGTGGTGTGTGGATGATCACGACTTAATGGTATTTATTTATTCATTTGATTGTGAAGAGATAAATTAGTAAGGTCAATGTGTATATCTTTGTTTGTTCCAGTGTGCGTATTGTAAAAGGGGACAGCAGGCATTGTGTATATATATATATATATATATATATGTGTGTATGTTTGACTCACTGGCACTCCTTCTCTGTGTCCATGGAGCTGTCTGTGCAATAGAAGAACTTTCCCTTGAAGAGCTGCACGGCGATGACAGCGAAGATGAACATGAAGAGCTTGTATACGATGAGGATGTTGAAGACGTTCTTCAGGGATGTCACCACACAGTCAAACACTGCCTGTATTGGAGAAGGAGAGATGATAACATAATGACAAGGTAGCACAAATCAAAAGTAAAACCCCACATCCCCTGTAAATTCCATGAAAGGTTTCATTCATTTGAATGTAGAAGCCAATGTCAACTGAACATTGCCATGTTGACAGATGAACATAAATTAACATATACACAGTACTTTACCTTGAGTTTGGGGAGTCTCTTGATGGTCTTCAGAGGTCGTAGGACTCTCAGGACCCTGAGGGACTTGATGGTCTTGATGTCTCTGCCTTTGTTGTTCCTGTTGATGTAGACATGTGTTTTAGTGTACTGTGGGGACAGGGAAGACACGCATGCACGCATACATGCACGAGCGAGTGCAAGTACACACACACACACACACACACACACACAC
Organism: Oncorhynchus masou masou; assembly: GCF_036934945.1. Taxonomy (NCBI): domain Eukaryota; kingdom Metazoa; phylum Chordata; class Actinopteri; order Salmoniformes; family Salmonidae; genus Oncorhynchus; species Oncorhynchus masou. The sequence goes on from NC_088228.1 coordinate 29,461,586, forward strand.
ACACACACACACACACACACACACACACACACACACACACACACACACACGCACACACACACACACACACACACACACACATTAACAAAATAGATAACAAACAATACTATAAAGAACATTTTCAGAGTAATATGAATTCACTTGTATTCAGTACTTTAAAGTTTTTTAGCTGAGTGGGAAGTATCAGACAAAAGACATGGCGAATCGTGTACAAGAAGTATGGGAAAGTACATGAGAATTCTATGAGAAGTGTATGACAAATTGTACATGACAAGTATGAGAGTGAGAAGTGTTTGCTTTACCCAATCACATTCCTGGAAGCCCCAACAGTGATAAATTCCCCAGGAACAACAGAGAAATAGAAGAACAAATAGAGATACACAATGAGGATCACAGTTACAGCCATATCCACAACAGAGAAATCAACACACAGTCATATCTATATATAAGGCAGGGGAGAAGCACAAGTTCATTAATCTCGCAACCCAGAACGGAATATTTTGTGCGTTAGCTAGCTACTTGATTACGTTACTAGTCTGTTAGCCTACAAGAGACTGAAAGTTATTTCACATGTTCACCTGTCAGAGGGGAAAGAGTTAAACAAAGACATAAGAAATGTCATATTTATATCACCGAATCAACCAGAAGATGCCTGTCAAACACTTTGTTTCATACATTTGGAGATATGCTACAGTGCACTGTATAATATATGTGAGCCAGTGAGTCAGTGTGATTACTAATCCAGCACCAGAAGTATTGTGACTCACGTCAGAGCGAAGGCGAACAGAGCTCCCACCACCACGATGAAGTCCAGAATGTTCCACAGGTCACGGAAGTAGGAGCCGTTGTGCAGAAGCAGGCCCAGGTCAATCATCTGGAGGACACACGCACACACCCACATACACAGGGCAACATAGACACACACACACACACACACACACACACACACACACACACACACACACACACACACACACACACACACACACACACACACACACACACACACACACACACACACACACACACACACACACACACACAAGACAACATGAGTTACTACACTGAAAACAATGTTACAAGTGTATTTCCGTGCATAGTTTTAGGAGGTTCATAATTGATCATTTCTCTTTGAGTATCTCACCTCTGATCATTTCTCTTTGAGTATCTCACCTTTATGATCTTTTCTCTTTGAGTATCTCACCTTTATGATCTTTTCTCTTTCAGTATCTCACCTTTATGATCATTTCAAAAGTGAAGACTCCAGTAAAGACGTAATCAAAGTAACGGAGAACCTAGAAAAGCAAAAAACGCATCCGACAATTACGTGGGGAGGAAATACACATCTTCACGTCACTGACACAAACACTCCAGATTCGTATGGAACTTACCCTGTTTCTGTCAGAGTTGGTGCACACAGGGTCTTCAGCAGCCAGAGCGATGCTGCTAGCCACGATCACCAGCAAGATGGTCATCTCAAAGTAGCGCATGGTCACCACATAGTGACAGATCCTCCTGATCCTACAGATCAATAAAGAGGAGCGGAGTTGACAGTATCGCAAACACTTATGGTCGCTCATACAGGCTCAGAAAAGAGGGTACAGAATTGTACGCAAATGGGTACAAACGCTTGCCACTGTAGTGGTACTCTCTAAGGTAATTGTACCCTTGTAGTTTGTACCTTAAAAGAGGCAATTGTGTACCTTAGGGGACAAGATAGAAAAAGGTACAAATGTGCCTTTTTAGGGTACCGCCACAGTGACAAAGCCGTTTGTTCCTTTTACGTGGCAAAAATGTACATCTTCTCTATACTAAGACCCTCACATGTACACACCTCTCTACAATCCTACTTCTGACACCGATGTAGTGAATTCAGCCCTGACCAGGACTTGAACCAGCCAACACATTAACCATGATACCAAGAGATCCGTACCTCTTGACATTGTCTCTCAGTTTTGGGTCACGGCCAGGCACCACACCCAAATAGGATATTTTTATTCCGTGAATCATATCACAATCAACTTTCACCAGTTGAATGTGGACACAAATTAGGTTATATCTAATTAAGTACGCAGATATTCTAATAAAGTTTTCTGGTCACTGACGAAGTCAGCCTAAATATTTTGGCTTCATTTTGTTAAGACACTTCATGACTGGACTTTGAGATAGCAGATTGGTTCAGGGCTTGTAAGGCTACACCTGTTGTATTAGGCGCATGTGACAAATACGATTGGATTTGGATTGAGATTGTGGATCAATACTTTTTACATACTAAGGAAAGGTACATATAATGAATGTGTCAAATTTTGGGGAAGAAAATGTCATCTTAAAGAAACATTTGACAACATATCAACAATTCCCTATGTATAAATCTGGAGAATACGTGTAAAGATAACCGCACAACATTTGGTGAATGCAGATGCTTCTGAGGCTGAGAAAATTTGGTGGCATATGGGAAGAGTGTGACTTCCGAGTAATGGTAGTTACAGACAAGTACACTGAATTTAGAGTAACAAACGCCAAATTCCTATTCAGACCCAATCACCATCTTCTCAAAGTAAGTTACTACATTTAGACTACTTTGTAACATTCTCTATGAAATGGGCTGTTAAATTATGTGTGATTCAACGTTGTAAGCTTTGAAATGATGGATGAAGTCAGAAGTTTACATACACCTTAGCCAAATACATTTAAATACAGTTCCTGACATTTAATCCAAAAAACATTTCCCTGTCTTAAGTCAGTTAAGATCACCACTTTATTTTAAGAATGTGAAATTTCAGAATAATAGAACAATAGTAGAGAGAATGATTTATTTCAGCTTTTATTTCTTCCATCACATTCCCAGTGGGTCAGAACTTTACATAGACTCAATTAGTATTTGGTAGCATTGCCTTTAAATTGTTTAACTTGGGTCAAACGTTTCAGGTAGCCTTCTACAAGCTTCCCACAATAAGTTGGAATTCATATAATGGACAGACACAAAATAGTCCAAATTGGTGAAGTGAAATTAAAAAATTAAAAAACGGAAAAGTTGTGTTTGCATATTTAAGTATTCACTCCCTATGCTATGAAGCCCCTAAATAAGATCTGGTGCAACCAATTACCTACAGAAGTCACATAATTAGTTAAATAAAGTCCACCTGTGTGCAATCTAAGTGACATGATCGGTCACATGATCCCAGTATATATACACATGTTCTGAAAGGCCCCAGAGTCTGCAACACCACTAAGCAAGGGGCACCATGAAGACCAAGGAGCTCTCCAAACAGGTCAGGGACAAAGTTGTGGAGAACTAGAGATCAGGGTTGGGTTATTAAAAAATATCCGAAACTTTAAACATCCCACGGAGCACCATTACATCCATTATTAGAAAATTGAAAGAATATGGCACCACAACAAACCTGCCAAGAGAGAGTCGCCCACCAAAACGGATGGACCAGGCAAGGTGGGCATTAATTAGAGAGGCAAGAAAGAGACCAAAGATAACCCTGAAGGAGCAGCAAAGCTCCACAGCGGAGATTGGAGTATATGTACACAGGACCACTTTAAGCCGTACACTCCATAGAGCTGGGCTTTACGGAAGAGTGGCCAAAATAAAGCCATTGCTTGAAGGAAAAAAATAAGCAAACACGTTTGGTGTTCGCCAAAAGGCATGTTGGAGACTCCCCAAATATATGGAATAAGGTACTCTGGTCAGGTGAGACTAAAATTGAGCTTTTTGGCAATCAAGGAAAATGCTATGTCTGGATCAAACCCAATATCTCCCATCAACCCGAGAACACTATCCCTACAGTGCATCATGGTAGTGGCAGTTTCATGCTGTGGGGATGTTTTTCATCAGCAGGGGCTGGGAATCTGGTCAGAATTGAAGGAATGATGGATGGCGTAGTTTTTGCGACTACACTTGAAGAAACCTTCAAAGTTCTTGAATTGTTCCATATTGACTGACCTTCATGACTTAAAGTCATGATGGATTGTCGTTCTCTTTGCTTATTTGAGCTGTTCTTGCCATAATATGTACTTGGTCTTTTACCAAATAGGGATATCTCCTGTATACCCCCCTCCCTTGTCACAACACAACTGATTAGATCAAACGCATAAAGAAGGAAAGAAATTACACAAATTAACTTTTAAGGAGGCACACGTAAATTGTAATGCATTCCAGGTGTCTAACTCATGAAGCTGGTTGAGAGAATGCGTAGGTGTTCTCAAACTTTTGACCAGTAGTGTACCTCTGAAGATACATTATGTGCATTTTGATATTTTTGTACTGCAGGGAACAATATGGTACCCTAACCAAACCTTTTTCTCTGAGAGTGAGAGTGCTGTAAAGCTACAGTGCATGAGAGAGTGTGTGCAGAGAGAAAAACACAATAGCCTACGTATACTAAAAGGGATCAAAGAAACATGTTTCTGAGTCCTTTTATAAAACTGAACTGAATTGATTAGTACCGCAGTAGAATGCATGCCAAGACATGGCCAGGAAGGAGAGTCTTACGGATTGGAGGCCTTGAAGAGGAACATGCTGTCAGGAGGTACAGGTTTGGGCGGGCTGGCCTCCTCCTGCACCTCCTTCTCCTCCTTTTCCTTCTCCTTCTCCATCCTTTCAGGCTGGTACACCTCCATCTCTTTGATATTGTGTAAAGCTACATGTAAATTGAAGATAAAACCTGTTATTTGACCTGGCTCCTGCCGGGCATGGCAAAACAAGTCCATCGTCATCGTTACCATCCTTGTTCCAGCAGGAAATGGTACAGAACAGTCAATGGCAATTACATTGCTTTCAATGAACTAGAATGTATCAAGCTATGAATGTCAGTCAAGAGCGACTATATGGAAGCATACCTGTCAAAGGGATGATCTCCAGCAGTGGCTGTTCTCCAGACATCTCTATGATCACACTAGTCTGGCTGTCTAGGACTTGGCCTGGCCCCTCACCATCCTCACGGTTCAGGGGAGCTGGGTTGTTCTCTGAATCATTGACCCCGGATGCAGCCTGGAGCTCTGGGGGGTCTGTGAACTGTTCTGGGGCTGGCTCCAATGGAGGGTCCTGAGACAGGGGCTCACACTGCCCAGTTTCCCCCACCTCGCCCTCCTCCATCTGGGGTGGAGGGTCCAACAGGGGTGGGGGTAGGGACTCAGGGAAGTCATCACATAGGGGAGGCTCGGGGATGTCTGCAATACACACTCTGAAGAGGAGGTGTATGGAAGAAAATGTGTGGATGTGTTTAGACACTTAGCCAATCCTAATGTGGGCCTGAAGTCTTATCTCACGAATCACAATGCCATAACCCTTAGCTTAAAAGAATGTAACATTGCATCACTGTCTTACCTCAGATGCTCTTCTTCACTCTCTAAGTTGACAATGCAGGCTCCTTCATCCTGGCCCGACACTCCTCCCTCCACCACAGCGACCTCTCCTTTGTCCGTCTTCTCCTCTTTTTCTTCTTTCTCCTCCCTCTCTTCCAGTATCTTCCTCTCTCTGCTGCCTGATTCTCTGACCTCCTCATGTGGGGACTCTCTGCTCTTGGCCTCAGCCCGGGCCTCACGATGACGGTGCCTCCTAGGCCGAGCCACCCCTCCCTCCTCCGCCCCCCCAGGGCCAGGCCTGAACTTCCGGGCCACCCTGTGCCTCCTGTCCCCACCGGCTGGTCGATGGTGCACTGCTCTCTCCTCAACCAATGTAAACAGAGGCCTAGGCTCAGAGTCTGGAGGTTCCGGCAGCCGGATGGCAATGGACATCGGGGGTTCAGGCATGGGCATGATCCCGGACATGGGCGACTCGGGCAGGTGTCCGGGACTGGTGTCTGGGGAACGGGTGGGTGCACGGTAGGCGGTGGTAGGGTTGTCAGTGGTGTCCTCGGTGGGGCTGCCTCTGAACAGCACCTCCTGGCTCTCCATCTGGCGCCGCTTGCGTAACTGGTTGGCCCTCTGTTCCCACACGGATCTTCCGCCTCTTCCTCCTCCTCCTCCTCCTCCTCCTCCTCCTCCCCCCCTCCTCCGTCTGTCACGGCGGTTGGAGAAGGCGTTTGCCCCATTGGGGGGCTGGTCAGCTCCGCCCGGGGCGCCGCTCTCCTCCTCCTCTTCGGGGACGGCCATACGGCCCCTGTGAATGGCCTTCTTCCTGCGGAGATAGGGCCTCCTCCTCCTCCTACAGAGCACAACACAAAGCCTGTCACTAGAGGGCAGCATCATGCCTACGTCATATGTACACTTTCATATCAATGAAAGGATACATCTCAAATACAGCATGAGCATATTACATATTATATAACACTGTATGTATTCATGTATGTATGTAAGTCAATAATGAAGTACAAAAATTGCATGACATATATTAACATTTTGACTCAGATATATTGCATATTGTATGGCGAAGGATTCAATGAATTCACATATTGAATTATCATCTAAATAAAACAATCATCCATAAATTCAATTGAAATTCAAATGATGAAGGTACCTGGGAAGAAAGCGCACAAACTCAAAAAGCCACAAAAACAAAAAGGAATAGTGCAGGATTAAAATAGGAAAATACTGTTATATCTAGCAATTAACTTCTTCTTCTAAGATAAAGGAAAATGAATTAGGTGTCACAGGGGTACAGACAAACAACTTTACTTACGGGTATTCAAACTCTTTTGTAGTCCATGTAATCAATGAGTGATTGGTTGAAAACAAGACATTAGTGATTTTGGAACAAAGACAGAACAGAACCTTGTGACACAGTCCAAAACCAGGTCAAGGGTCAAGGCCAATGGTCAACAGACATCACCTTAATGCCAGTCGAGTATATTTGGTTATATCTTATTTTTCTTATAATTATATTTTCACATTTGGCATGGGGATTTGGCTTTGAAGGCTTGATCAATGGATCCAAATCCTGTTCACTTAGAAAAATCATTATTTCCTAAGTAGTGACAGTGGATGTTTATAAATCTTATCAGATAACAGTGGTTATCCAAGTTACAAATTGTTTCACCTTGACCGTACAGGGGCAGTGTTCGAATTTAGACTTCTATATTTTGTCCTATCTCTTTCGGCCAGTGCCACATTACAGGCTTAGAGTAACAAGACAACATGATGGATGCAGCATTACATAACATTACACCATAGTACAGTATATGTATCAAAAGCAGAACCATCTTGATAGCTCTGAAGCACAGAGGACTGACACTCAAATATGTAGAAACAAACAAAAGACAGAGTCAGCGTAACGTGCCTGGAGAAGATCAGAGGACAGTACAATCCATGCATCCTTTTCCCCCTACCTGTACCTGTTACAGAGGGAGCAGAATGGTTGGTGGTGCTTATACACTAAGCACATACTCCGCTTATACTCTATAATTGCCCTGTCATTTGGTTTAATTTACCCGTCGACTGACATGCACAATTAAATAAATTCGAAATAAATAAAAACATGAGTGTATGATTGGCCTGTTATCTTTCTTAATTTACCTGTTGAATGACATGCTCAACTAAACAAAACAAAAAGTAGAATTCAAATCATGCATTATCCTTTAGCAAGTCCCCAGAAGAACATCAGATTCATGAGCGAAGATGCTTGTAATCACTGGGATGTGCGCCTCATCCCTCATTTCACTAATGCAATTACCGTTACACATGCTTTGTAACAGGCAGCTACACATACATTTTCCACACTCAGAACATGCCTCTCTAACCCTGAAGACTCGTCGTGCAGCTGTACGCAAGGAAAATAAACATTCTTCCTGGTAACGCCTACATCGCATTCTCAAAGAGAATAGTGGATCCTTATTTTTCGGTGGGTTTTACGGGCTGTGTAATCGGCAGACATTGAGAAAGCGTCATGATCACCCCTCAGATTCAATCTCCTCCTAATCATCATCAAGACTAGGCCATAGTAGGTGACTGACCAACTGCCATTGTGATAAAAGTATAAACAGAACACTTACTCAGACATCGGGCCATCTCTGCCTCTGGCATATCTTGCATTGAAAAACTCCTCTTCCTCCTCTTCGTCCTAACAAAGGTCAAATAAAAACACAAAGTAGTTTACATCCCACAATTAGTTTATGATATCGGGCAGATATGGCCTTAGGTCATGACCCTTACACATTTCTTTGAAAGCACTTATTTTAATTTAAAGATACCCCATTCCATAAAAACTCTTAACAGTACTACACACCTTGGTGAGTTCCTGTGCGTTGGCAAGGTTATCCACAGCGATGGCCAAGAAGACATTGAGTAGTGTATCTGTTCACAGTATGGTCAAGAGTCCTAACAGGGGTGGATGAAACTGCAATACATTAATTAGGTTACTGTCGGACAGTTCCACAAAACATCTGAAATACGTTTAAAACAAGTGGAATCGCTTTAAAGGGTTATCCCCTGGGTTGTACTCAGTGCATCTTTTCCGCCAATAAATCAACCCATGACCCTACTACCACTTTAGGTCTATGCTACAACTTTCAAAGAAAAAGAAAGATACATGTAAACCTATCGACAATGTGAGCAGAATCTGTCAATTGTGGTTAGCAGGATGTTGAGCAAGGATACAGTTCCCAAACAGGGTGAGCACTATGAAGTATATGGAGGACCACATGCCATACTGCACTCCTCCTTGGGAGCGGATGCCATTGTACATCACCTCATTCCAGTCCTCACCAGTCAGAATCTAGATTGAAAAGTACAAGATCTGCAATGATCAGCCTCTTGAAGTCTGAATGAAAGTATTACGCAAACAGAAAGCATAAAGTGCATTAGGAAAGTATTCAGACCTCTTGACTTTTTACACATTTTGTTACGTTACAGACTTATTCTAAAATGGATTAATTGTTTTTCTTTCTCATCAATCTACACACAATACCCTGTAAAGACAAAGCTAAAACCTGCTGCACAGCATATTTTCAGGTCTCTCCAGAGATGTTCGATCGGGTTCAGGTCTGGGCTCTGGCTGGGCCACTCAAGGACGTTCAGAAACTTGTCCCGAAGTCACTCTTGCGTTGTCTTGGCTGTGTGCTTAGGGTCGCTGTCCTGTTGGAAGGTGAACCTTCGCCCCAGTCGGAGGTCCTGAGGGCTCTGGAGCAGGTTTTCATCAACAATCTCCATGTACTTTGTGCCGTTCATCATTCCTTCGATCCTGACTAGTCTGCCAGTCCCAGCCGATGAAAAACATCCCCACAGCATGATGCTGCCACCACCATGCTTCACCGTCTGGATGGTGCCAGGTTTCCTCCGGACATGACGCTTGGCATTCAGGCCAAAGAGTTCAATCTTGGTTTCATCAGACCAGAGAATCTTGTTTCTCATGGTCGGAGAGTCCTTTAGCAAACTCTAAGCGGGCTGTCATGTGTCTTTTACTGAGAAGAGCCTTCCGTCTGGCCACTCTACCATAAAGGCTTGATTGGTGGAGTGCTGCAGAGATGGTTTTCCTTCTGGAAGGTTCTCCCATCTCCACAGAGGAACTATGGAGCTCTGTCAGAGTGGCCATCGAGTTCTTGGCCACCTCCCTTACCATGGCCCTTCTCCTCCGATTGCTTAGTTTGGCCGGGCAACCAGCTCTAGGAAGAGTCTCGGTGGTTACGACCTCTTCCTTCTAAGAATTACGGAGGCCATTGTGTTCTTGGGGACCTTCAATGCTGCAGAAATGTTTTGATGTGTCCCCAGATCTGTGCCTCGACACAATCCGGTCTCGGAGCTCTATGGACAATATCTTCAACCTCATGGCTTGGTTTTTTGCTCTGACATGCACTGTCAACTGTGGGACCTTATATAGTCAGGTGTGTGCCTTTCCAAATCATGTCCAATTCATTGAGTTTACCACAGGTGGACTGCAATCAAGTTGTAGAAAGGGAAGAAGTCTGAATACTTTCCGAATGCACTGTGTCTTATAAAATGCTAACACACAAATACATTATGGGCCATAATTGAATCACATCGATAACAGGATTCTATCTCCCTGCAGAGTTAATAATGTCAGAACTAGTATTATTTGATTTGTCTCGGAATCCCAGTTTATGGTTTTGATCAAACATTCTTCCATATTTCACAGCTCTGACATGTATGTGCATATGTGTATGTATGGGATGCTAGTAGATGGAGGGGGAGGTGAGCAGTGTTGTTCCATTTTGGCCCTGGGGGGTTGTGGGAGATATACCCGGGTAGGTTATGTGTGTCACCATGGAGAAGCCAGTGAGAGGGACGGTCTGGAGTGTATGAGCCAAACCTGGAACACTGTCATGATGGCAGCTGGAAACGTGTCAAAGTTGGCAGGAGTGTAATCTTCAAAGATGAACCTGAAGGGAGAGAAAGAATGGATGGGCAGATATGACCGGGGAAGATGAGGAGGAAGAAGTGGGAAGAGGAGGAGGTGGAAATTGCTATTTTCAACTAGACGTGTAATTTCAGGTCTATCATTCCATTTCCAACACAGCAAAACAAAACATGGCAAGCTTCCAGCTGCTTCGGAAGTTATATTTGTAAATATATACACGGTTACGTGATGATGGGCAATACACATCATTATTCAATGAACAGATCAACTGAAAATAAATTCATGGGACCTGGGACTTGTGCATACCAAAACATACTAATATCCTAATATTGGTGAAGCACTGAATCACTATCCTGAGATCAGTGACACCGTATCTAATAAGTGAACCCAACCCTCTGGTTGTGCTCACCTGCCCCCAAAGAGCTGCATGCCCAGCAGGGCAAAGACGACGATGAAGAGGAAGATGAGGAAGAGCAGACTGATAATGGACTTCATGGAACTCATAAGAGACACAACCAGGTTCCTAAGAGATGCCCAGTACCTGGTCAAGAAAAAGGAAAAATAGGTTCACATACAAAATAGACAGACCTCAACATCTTCTGTTTGCCATTTCAATGTATTTTGGAGAGTAATACATTGTACTTCCAGCAGTATAACCAATATACTGCTGACCCTACATTTACATTTGAGCAATTTAGCAGAAGCTCTTATCCAGAGCGACTTACAAAAGGTCATTCATCTTAAGATAGCCAGGTGAGACAACCACATATCACAGTCGTAGCAAGTACATTTTCCCTCAACAAAGTAGTTATCAGACAGGTCAGTGCTAGTAGGAAAAGACAGCAGTAACACTAAAGCTGACCCTACCCTAACCTTTAACCTAGAATGCTAATACATTATACTTACAGCAGTAACACTAAAGCTGACCCTACCCTAACCGTTAACCTAGAATGGTAATACATTATACTTACAGCAGTAACACTAAAGCTGACCCTACCCTAACCTTTAACCTAGAATGGTAATACATTATACTTACAGCAGTAACACTAAAGCTGACCCTACCCTAACCTTTAACCTAGAATGGTAATACATTATACTTACAGCAGCAACACTAAAGCTGACCCTACCCTAACCGTTAACCTAGAATGGTAATACATTATACTTACAGCAGCAACACTAATGTTGACCCTAACCCTCATTCTGGTTGATGTCCCACTCACTTGGTGATCTTAAAGATCCTCAGGAGTCTCAGTGCCCTCAGGACGCTGATGCCAAAGGACATGCCAGGCCGGAAGAAGCCCCACACCACCTCAAAGATGCTGCCAACTATCACCTGCACGGGAGAGACACCACGCAACATTCAAACACCACAAGGGAAGTTTAGACAAACCTTTATCATTAAGAACACACATTAGTCAGCAATATAGGACAGTATCACATAACATTTAATTGTCCATATTGTTAGAAATGAAATGTCTTGTTGTTTTTTCCAACTCCCTAACATAACACACCTCGGTTCACCCGTACAACCATAAGAAAATCTTATGTTGCCACACGTCTAAGTCCTGGTTCACCATCAGCTAACATGGAGTAGAATGAATGAACTCACTCCACAGTCGAAGCAGTTGAAGGAGGAGTGGAAATAGAGGCGGAATCCCAGGCCGTACATCTTTAAGAACATCTCTGCCAAAAAGAGCCCCAGGAAAACAAACTCCGCATAGTCTGAAGAAAGAATAAATCATTATGAATCAAAGACTGGGCAAATGTTCACAGTCTTTCCTCTGTTCAAACCAAGCTATTTAGCTTTTTTCATGTCATAAACTCTGCACAACAGAAGAACCATCGTTTGTCTAGAAGTATATTTGAAAGCCGGCCAGATTGAATTGATAGTTTGCTACTGTTACTGTAAATACACTACATATCCTATACTTAGGACCTGGAGTTTCTTCTGAAAGTGCAATCGTTGTTGTAAAAAGGGCTATAAAGACACATTTTCAATTCATTGATTGGTTGATTGACAGTCCAGCCCAGACGTACACAAGAAGGTGGAGAGCCATTCGGGCTGGTTGTGATGTACGATGGCCACACAGATGGTGTTGAGAGCCACCAGGCTGAGGACGGTCCAGTAGAAGGTGTCGGTCTTCACCATGCGCCGCAGGGAGATACGCAGCATACGCTCCTTACGACGTATATACGCCACCGGGCCACGCCGCACTGTACGGATCCGCATACGAGGTGCTCCTGGGGCAGGAAGAATGAGAAGAGAGGATGAGTAGATAGAAAGAAAGAGAGCGAGAGAAAAGACATGGAGAAAGAAAAAGGTCAGGGCTGGAGAGGAGAGAGAAAGGGTGTTGAAAATAATAGAAATCGAAGTCAAATACAGTAGATATAAGGGGAAAGAGACCAGAAATGGAGGTGGAGAGAAAAACAGGAAGATGCCTAAATATGAGGATCTGGGCTGTGTGTTCCTCTCTCACCTATAGTGGAGATCTCAGCATCCCCAGGACCTCCTCTATGCTTAGCATTTTTACTGGTGGCCCGCTTCAGCACTGAATACACACACAACAGAAAATTAGGACAAACAGAGAATATCCCCAATAGCATGGATAGAACAACAGATGCTTATAAGCATAACGGCACAACATATTTCACTTGCCAGCCATTTCGTCCATGAGGAGCGACAAACTAGTTATAGAGATAATGATATATTAATGGATGGAAATGCTAATGTTGAGGTGCTAACTTTCAGGCAAACTGACTGAAATACTTTGAACATGAGAGGAAGGAGGAAGAGCCAATGAAATGGGGCTTTAATGATGGCACCTTTTTGTTAGGTTGATAAGGTATGGTGTGAATGAGAGTGTCATTATGAACCATTCTCGTTTTCCAAAAAGGAGTGAGACTAACAAAAACATGATATAAAAACAAGACTGTTGACAGACGATCACTACAGGCGTGCACCAAGCCATTTTCACCTTGCTGTTCCCAAGACACCCGCGATGTTCACACAGTGACCAAAGCAAATTAACTTCTTGAGGTTTTTACGGTATATTTTTCTCTGAAAGAGGTTTAGCCTTTTCACTGCAATTTTCAATTGTCTGCAGCAGCTCTAAGCTAATGGAGGTCAAAGAGGAACAAAATGTCTGCCTTTGTTTACAACTGGAGTTAAAGTGTAGTGGATGGAGAGAGTCAGGGCAGAGGATCACTGGTTCAAGCCCAGTAAGGGGCATTTGGACAGTATAGGAAGCAAAGCTCTTAGCAGCACACTGACCCCTGTTACATAAGGATTTACTGATGTGAATGTGGGAGGAAAGGTCTTCAGCACAATTGAATTCGTGGGAGGAAAGGTCTTCAGCACAATTGAATTCATTGAGAGGTAACTCCTCTCAATGAATTGTGTTTTCTGGTGGTTCTTACCATCTAAAGCAGATCTCCCTGAATTCTTGTTCTCCTCAGCCAGCATCACCTCCTCTGAAACAATGGGATGAACATGTCATTGAATCCACACAAAGTGAATTCCAGGTCAGTCATAAAGTGCTCCTGAAACATAAACAGGGGTCTCTCTCTCTCTTTCCCTCAGCACTATCAGAAGATTGTGAGCAAATCATGGGGCCAACCTGTTTAAATGTAATATTGAAATGATTTTATTAGCACTACAAAGGTGAGTATTTGGGCTGAATGCATAGTGTTGATGCTCTTTGAGAGGGAAGAACTCATCATCAGGAAAGAGCTCATCCAGCGCTCGCCTGGTAGCTAACTTTTCACTTTCAGGGCCCTGGTGACGCCCTGCAGAGAGGGAACACTTATTGATTTCTATGACGAATGCATACATTCAAACACGCACGGATGGACGCGTGAATGTGCACATACACACACACAGAGGTACACACACACACACACACACACACACACACACACACACACACACACACACACACACACACACACACACACACACACACACACACACACACACACACACATGGAGGAGTGAACACACACACCCACACGCATGCACACCAGCTCTCACACACACAGATATGCACAGACTCGCACTCACACATTTACACTTGGGTCAAGGAGTCTGCATCACCTTCCTCTCAACCTCTACTTGCGTGGGAGAAAGATACTGTAGATTGCCACTATAGCACTGCAGCTTCACAAAGTCACCCTCCATCAACATATTCACCAGGCAGCTCCATCCACATATTCACCAGGTAGCTCCATCCACATATTCACCAGGCAGCTCCATCCACATATTCACCAGGTAGCTCCATCCACATATTCACCAGGTAGCTCCATCCACATATTCACCAGGTAGCTCCATCCACATATTCACCAGGTAGCTCCATCCACATATTCACCAGGCAGCTCCATCACGGCTGATCCGCTTGGATCTTATAATACATACATTTTTGCATTTTATGTAGTTATCTCGGGTGGTAGCGGTTGTAAGGTAACAGTACAGTACCTGCTCGGTCTATCCAGGCTCTGTATCCATTGAGTTCTCTCTCCACCTGCTGTTGACGTCTCAGCTTCATGAAGGCTCTCCTGTTCTCCACCCGCTCCCTCTCTTTGGCAAACTCCCTACACACGCAGGACATGAGGCAATCCATTGTTTCCTCTTCCAAAACACTCAGAAAATCACACACAAAATTCCACATGTGCACGCACACACACACACACATACACACACAGCTTTTATTAACTCACCCAGAGAGGACTCCCAAAACCAGGTTGAGTACGAAGAATGAGCCAATAATGATGAGAGGAATAAAGTACATCCAATTCCACATAGAGCCCAAGGCATCGTTGGTCTAAAGGAGGTACAATAGACATGTATAAGGTACATAAATACAGGTACAGACTTAACGCTTCACTGCTGAAGAGTTACTATGTAAGAACAAGGGGCTATGCATTCTCTGGAAATCAAGCACAACACGGAAGCTGTGCCACAATGCTGTGTGCCGGGGACGCATCACACACGCACATTGTGGGTTATTTCCACCGGACTTCATAGCCCTTCTTTGATTATCCCTTACTTCAATGTCTCTACCTTATAAATAGTTCCTAAAAAATACTTTGAGTGATCTGTTCTCACATTGTAGAGTACAGCTGTCCACCCCTCCATGGTGATGCACTGGAAGACAGTGAGCACAGCGAACAGGATGTTGTCAAACTGGGTGATGCCGTTGTTGGGGCCAATCCATGACCCGATGCAGTCATACTTCTCCGGACACTTCCTCACTCCACAGGCAAACTCCACCTCGGTCGTATCCATCGTCTCATTTTCTAACACAGGACAAGGCAGGGGTTGTGGTGGTTAACGTGTAGCTAGCTTGTTACTTTCTACACAAAGCTAACAGTGTCGCAGCTTTCTCATTGTTTGATTACTTCTGACCTTTTCAATGTGACAAAGTTGCCTTAAATCTGCAGTTGGTACATCCAATTTTGACCTTTTAAATGACTGATATGTACCCATTGATTTTTTAAAGAATATAACTTAGAAATACCCCATTAGCTTAGTTCAACTGTCGTTGCCCATCTGAACCCAAAATATAAGCTTGTTTTATAGGTCCCGTGTAGCTCAATTGGTAGAGCATGGTGCTTGCAACGTCAGGGTAGTGGGTTTGATTCCCATGGGGGACCAGTTGGAAAATGTATGCACTCACTACTGTAAGGGTGTCTGCTAAATATAAAAAAATTATACTCCATTGTTTGTAAACAAAGTAATTGAGAACAAACATTGTTAAAACGAACATGTTGATACCATGGATGATCAGTCCTGGCATCCATAGCTCTGTCTATGAATTTGAGAGTGGTTACATTTTTCCAGACCCATCCCTCAGCTGTTTACCTAAACAGTGGTAGGGTAAACACTTTGTTTTTCTTTGAAATGCAGATTGCTCTTCAAGAGGGCAAAACGGTTTAGGAGTAGTGGATGTCTAGAGGGTCAACCTTAATTACAACAGGAGAGCTGTGAAAAACGGACAATCTGTTTCAGCTAACCACCTCAGGGACCGGTCATCAACATCACAGGGGTCAATGCTGCTTCGTGAATTGAGGGTTGAGAAGTACACATTCTGGAGAGATCATATCTGACTGTGTTAAACCATATTGATTAAAAATACTATATTTGGCTTGTGTGATTACAGAGTAATCATGTTTGGCTAATTAAAAAGGTAGCTAGGGAGCCCAGTTGGGCGTGTTAAGGGACGGATTCCAAATTACAGAATGGATACCTCGAGGAAAATGGGGGAGTGTCATGTTCAATTTTAGTCAAGGGGAGGGTTTGGGGTCATGTCATTTGTAATTGATGAAATGTTTTTATTTCTCTGTGTTATGGAATGAGTTGCTTATTAGGCTATATATTGATGTGTGCCTGATGCCGTCCCCCATCTCTGATTCTCTGCTGGGCGTGCAATATCAAGTGCCTATAGGCTACGAAGTGCACGCTTGGAGAAGCACAGAGAAAAGTTACATGTCTAAGATAACTGATGGGATGGTGTAAATTAAACTAGGCTTTATTACACACGGAAATGGATATTCCAACCCTGAGCCCCGGCCTGCTCTGCTCTTCTTTTGTGTGCTGCCTAACCAATGGCTGTGCTGCATAGGCCTACGGTGGTAGTTCAGGAGGAGAGTGATAGGTTTCTACCAAAAATAGGTTTTGATTGGGCCTTCTCCAGAAAATGGAGGACCGGAGGTCAATTTTGACAGCTGGCTACTACTATAATTGATTTGATTAAAAACAATATGTTTCTTGCCCCTTATGTTTTTATTATAAACTTATTGACCTCACAATAAGCCAGATTCAAGTAACTTAATGTACATTGTGGTGCCGTGGCACAATCAATCGAAAATGGACAGCTCATGGAGCTGAAAGTAGTCAAATTCTAGTAGGCATAATTTTATTTCTCTTCAATTATTTAGAGTCTAAGATGTTGGAGGAGGAGGGAGGGGTGCTAAGCTGACATATGGAATTGTTTTAAGATCGTTATACTATGGATCCTTTAGCTATTTGATTTTGAATTGTTGGACCCCTTAAGTCATAAAAAAAAAATACTTTTTCTTTGGGCCTTTACTACCAAAGTCAATAGAATAACACATTGAATGCAAAAACAACCAAAAACTAAATCATAAGAATAAGGTTTTGAAGTGTCTGTCCTAAATCTAGGAGATATAAAAAAAACTTAGGATATATATATATATATTTACACATATTTAACTACCTTCATACTTCCATTTGTTTTTTTAAAACCGGTACCTTCAGATGAGTCCTGTTACACTTTTGGGGGTTGTAGATGAAAACGGAGAACACCATCATGTTCCCATTAGTTTGTAGCCCAAACAGTTTGGACGTTACCAAACAGCAGTTGGTACATCAACCGTACACACTTCAGACAAGTCAAAACGGAAAACACCATTGTGATCGTGACAGTCTCCCCTTTAGAGAGTGGTCATAATAATTTATAGGTCAAACCGTTCCGACGCTACAGACGTTTACGTGAGTTGCCAAAGCAAAAACAAAAAGATATCTCTAGCTTTAAAAAAACAGATATCTCTAGCTTTAAAAAACAGATATCTCTAGCTTTAAAAAACAGATATCTCTAGCTTTAAAAAACAGATATCTCTAGCTTTAAAAAACAGATATCTCTAGCTTTAAAAAACAGATATCTCTAGCTTAAAAAAACAGATATCTCTAGCTTAAAAAAACAGATATCTCTAGCTTTAAAAAACAGATATCTCTAGCTTTAAAAAACAGATATCTCTAGCTTTAAAAAACAGATATCTCTAGCTTAAAAAAACAGATATCTCTAGCTTTAAAAATCAGATATCTCTAGCTTAAAAAAACAGATATCCCTAGCTTTAAAAAACAGATATCTCTAGCTTTAAAAAAACAGATATCCCTAGCTTTAAAAAAAAGATATCTCTAGCTTTAAAAAAACAGATATCCCTAGCTTTAAAAAACAGATTTTGATAGGTATTTTTTGGTTATTTAATTTAGATTGACGCACTGGTGCGGCAATTGACTCTAGGGAGTTAAATAGCCGTGTCAGTGAAGGGGTGTTAAGTTAAAACCAAAACTTGAATTGTGGGGGTATGAGAGGGTATGCCATAGGCCTACCTTTTATTCAAGAAAATGGCAACAAACAAAAAAGCACAGGCCTACGGCTTGTTAGTTTAAGATTTTGAGGAAAATAAAACGGATCTGATTATATAAAGTGATCTATAAGAGCGCTTTGATCAGCAATGCTTTATGCTAGAAACAAGATCTAAAATACCCGGAAAAGATGCATATGGGGATATCACTGTTTCGTTTTTTTGACATTCACAGGCTTACTTTGCATGGGAAATAATCTAATTATGTCACTATCAATGTCACGCCCTGACCTTAGAGAGCCTTTAAATTCTCTATTTGGTTGGTCAGGGTGTGACTAGGGTGGGAAATCTATGCTAATATTTCTTTGTTGGCCGAGTAAGGTTCCCAATCAGAAGCAGCTGTCTATCATTGTCTCTGATTGGGGATCATACTGGGATCTTGGGGATCTGTTGTGGGATCTTGTCTTTTTGTGTTGCATGTGTTGCACTCCTAGCTTTACGTTTGTTGAGTTGTTTATTGTTTTTTTGGTGGAGCATTTAAAATTAAAGAAAATGTATGCCTACCACGCTGCACCTTGGTCTTCATTTAACGACGGACGTTACAGAAGATCCCACCACCAACGGACCAAGCAGCGTGGTCAGGAGGACTGGATCTGGGAGGAAATCCTGGAGGGAGCAAGACCCTGGACAAGGGCCAGGGAGTATCACCATCCGAAGGAGGAGATAGAGGCAGCAAAAGCGGAACGGCGACGATACGAGAAGATAGCTCAACAAAGCAAGCACGAGGGGCAGCCCCCACAAAAAATTGGTGGGGGGCCACACGGGGAGATTGGTGGAGTCAGGGTTCAGACCTGAGCCAACTCTCCATGCTTACCGTGGGGAACGAGTGGCCGGTCAAGCATCGTGTTATCCGGTTCTGCGCACCATGCCTTCAGAGCGCATCCACAGCCCAGTGCGCTCTGTGCAAGCTCCCCGCAGTTGCCGTCTGAGAGTGGGCATTCATCCAGGACGGATTGTGACGGCTCAGCGCTCCTGGCCTCCGGTGCGTCTCTTCGGTCCAGGATATCCTGCGCCAGCTCTACGCACGGTATTCCCAGTTTGCCAGCACAACCCAGTGCGGCCTGTTCCAGTTCCCTGCACTTGCCGTGCTACAGGGGGGATTCCGCCAGGACACGTTGTGCCAGCTCTACACTCCAGACCTCCAGTGCGCCTCCACGGCCCAGCATATCCTGTGCCGGCTCTACGCACTATGCCTCCAGTGTGCCTTCATAGCCCAGTGCTTCCTGTGCCAGCTCTCCACACTCACCGAGCTAAAGTGGGTATCGAGCCGGGACGTGTTGTGACAGCTCCCCGCAACAGGCTTCACGTACGAAGCCTCCAGTGATGATCCATGGCACGAAGCCTCCAGTGATGATCCATGGCAAGGAGCCTGCAGCGACAGTCCGCAGTCCGGAGCCTCCAGCGAAGGTCCCCAGTCTGGAGCATCCAGCGACGGTCCCCAGTCCGGAGCCTCCATGGACGGTCCGCAGTCCGGAGCCTCCAGCGACGGTCCACAGTCCGGAGCCTCCAGTGACGGTCCGCAGTCCGTAGCCTCCAGCGACAATCCGCAGTCCAGAGTCTTCAGCGACGAGCTGCAGTCCAGAGCCTCCAGCGGGGTTTCCCAGTCCGGAGTCTCCGGCGACGATCTGCAGTCCAGAGCCTCCAGTGGTGGTTCCCAGTTCAGAACCTCCAGTGATGATCCACGGTCCGGTTCCTCCAGGAACGATTCACGGTCCTGAGTCTCCTGCGACAATCCACGGTCCGGTTCCACAGAAGCGGAGGGTTCAGCGTAGGGAGCAGGGGTCACGTCCCGAACCGGAGCTGCCACCGAGGGTAGATGCCCACCTGGACCCTCCCCTATAGGTTCAGGTTTGCGGCCGGGAGTCCGCACCTTTGGAGGGGGATACAGTAACGCCCTGACCTTAGAGATCTTTTAAATTCTCTATATGGTAGGTCAGGGTGTGACTAGTGTGAGAAATCTATGTTTATATTTCTTTGTTGGCCGAGTATGGTTCCCAATCAGAGGCAGCTGTCTATCGTTGTCTCTGATTGGGGATCATACTTAGGCAGCCCTTTTTCCCACCTTCTGTTGTGGGACCTTGTCTTTTTGTGTTGCATGTGTTGCACTCCTAGCTTTACGTTCGTTGAGTTGTTTATTGTTTGAGTGTGAGGTTGAGTGTGAGGTTATTTTCCTGACACCACACTCCGAGGGCCCTCACCTCCTCCCTGTAGGGCGTCTCGTCGTTGTTGGTAATCAAGCCTACCACTGTTGTGTCGTCCGCAAACTTGATGATTGAGGCGTGCGTGGCCACGCAGTCGTGGGTGAACAGGGATTACAGGAGAGGGCTCAGAACGCACCCTTGTGGGGCCCCAGTGTTGAGGATCAGCGGGGTGGAGATGTTGTTGCCTACCCTCACCACCTGGGGGCGGCCCGTCAGGAAGTCCAGTACCCAGTTGCACAGGGCGGGGTCGAGACCCAGGGTCACGAGCTTGATGACGAGCTTGGAGGGTACTATGGTGTTAAATGTCGAGCTGTAGTCGATGAACAGCATTCTCACATAGGTATTCCTCTTGTCCAGATGGGTTAGGGCAGTGTGCAGTGTGGTTGAGATTGCATCGTCTGTGGACCTATTTGGGCGGTAAGCAAATTGGAGTGGGTCTAGGGTGTCAGGTAGGGTGGAGGTGATATGGTCCTTGACTAGTCTCTCAAAGCACTTCATGATGACGGAAGTGAGTGCTACGGGGCGGTAGTCGTTTAGCTCAGTTACCTTAGCTTTCTTGGGAACAGGAACAATGGTGGCCCTCTTGAAGCATGTGGGAACAGCAGACTGGTATAGGGATTGATTGAATATGTCCGTAAACACCACAGCCAGCTGGTCTGCGCATGCTCTGAGGGCGCGGCTGGGGATGCCGTCTGGGCCTTCAGCCTTGCGAGGGTTAACAAGTTTAAATGTTTTACTCACCTCGGCTGCAGTGAAGGAGAGTCCGCATGTTTTCGTTGCAGGCCGTGTCAGTGGCACTGTATTGTCCTCAAAGCGGGCAAAAAATGTATTTAGTCTGACTGGGAGCAAGACATCCTGGTCCGTGACTGGGCTGGTTTTCTTCTTGTAGTCCGTGATTGACTGTAGACCCTGCCACATACCTCTTGTGTCTGAGCCGTTGAATTGAGATTCTACTTTGTCTCTATACTGACGCTTAGCTTGTTTGATAGCCTTGCGGAGGGAATAGCTGCACTGTTTGTATTCGGTCATGTTACCAGTCACCTTGCCCTGATTAAAAGCAGTGGTTCGCGCTTTCAGTTTCATGCGAATGCTGCCATCAATCCACGGTTTCTGGTTAGGGAATGTTTTAATCGTTGCTATGGGAACGACATCTTCAACGCACGTTCTAATGAACTTGCACACCGAATCAGCGTATTCGTCAATGTTGTTGTCTGACGCAATACGAAACATATCCCAGTCCACGTGATGGAAGCAGTCTTGGAGTGTGGACTCAGCTTGGTTGGACCAGCGTTGGACAGACCTCAGCGTGGGAGCTTCTTGTTTTAGTTTCTGTCTGTAGGCAGGGATCAGCAAAATGGAGTCGTGGTCAGCTTTTCCGAAAGGAGGGCGGGGCAGGGCCTTATATGCGTCGCGGAAGTTAGAATAACAATGATCCAAGGTTTTGCCAGCCCTGGTTGCGCAATCGATATGCTGATACAATTTAGGGAGTCTTGTTTTCAGATTAGCCTTGTTAAAATCCCCAGCTACAATGAATGCTGCCTCAGGATGTATGGATTCCAGTTTGCAAAGAGTCAAATAAAGTTTGTTCAGAGCCATCGATGTGTTCGTCATGCTTACAGGACGAAGAACAGTTTCTAAAACTGCATATCTAAGGCTCTGGTCTGTCTAAGAAGTCAGGGTAAAAGGTAGACATGTTCTCTGCTATCCACTTTTTCATTATTATTTGCGGGATAAGGTGACCTGTTTATTTTTAAGCGTTCAGGGAGGGTTTAAGTGAAATATATTTTGCTGAAGGGAGGGCCATCCATTTTCATTTCAGCGGTCAAATTTTCTCCATGTAACCCTTATTATAAATAACGTTCACTCATAAACATGAATAATGTTTGCCCCATGTCATCACCTTACAAATTTGTGCACATTAAAAGCCTGTAAGTACAGTACACTAGTTAGAACAAGCAGTTTGAAACATGACTGTTGAGTAGGGTCAGATGCATTGGTGTATCTGTACTTTACTTTACTATTTATAGTTTTGACAACTTTTACCTTTACTCCACTACATTCCTAAAGAAAATAATTTACTTTTTACTCCATACATTTTCTCTGACACCACAAAGTACTTGTTCTATTTTGAATGCTTAACAGGACAGGAAAATGATCCAATTCATGCACTTATCAAGAGAACATCCCTGGTCATCCTTTTTGAAAAGACGGCGTCGAAGAACATGCCTGACGTTTTACATTCTCCCAACAAATTGTGCAATTTTCTTATTTTTGGGGGGTTTTGTGCAACTTATTTTTTTTACTTATTGTGTACATAATGTTGCTGCTAACGTCTATTATGACCGAAAATAACTTTTTCCTTTAACGAGTCCGACGAGAAGGATATCCTGCTTTCACTGGAAAAGGCCAAGATCCATGCCTTTTGTGTGAAGAAAAGACGTCGGAAAAGAGGACGCAGATCGGAGATCCTTCTGAACTGGCGAGTAAACTCCCAATGCCTTCCATTATCCTTGCTAAATTGCAATTGTTAGAAAACAAAATTGATGACCTGCTATTAAGATTATCCTACCAACGGGACACTAAAAACGGTAACATCTTATGTTTCACCGAGACGTGGCTGAGCGAAGAAACGGACAATATAGAGCTGGCGGGAATTTCCATGCACCACCATGCACCTCTGGTAAGACGAGGGGTGGGGGTGTGTGTCTTTTTGTCAGTATTGCTTGCCTGTCGACCACACTATCTACCAAGGGAGTTCTCATCTGTATTATTCGTAGCCGTCTATTAACCACCACAAAGCGATGCTGGCACTAAGACCGCTCTCAACCAACTCTATACGGCCATAAGCAAAGAAGAAAATGCTCACCCAGAAGCGGCGCTCCTAGTGGCCGGGGAACTTAATGCAGGCAAACTTAAATCAGTTTCACCAAATTTTTACCAGCATGTCACATGTGCAACTAGGTAAAAATAAATCCTAGACCACCTTTACTCCACACACAGAGATGCATACAAAGCTCTCCCCCACCCTGCATTTGGCAAATCTGACTACAATTATATCCTCCTGATTCCTGCTTACAAGCCAAAACTAAAGCAGGAAGTACCAGACTTGCTCAATACGGACGTGGTCAGATGACGCGGATGCTACACTACAGGACTGTTTTGCTATCACAGACTGGAATATGTTCTGGGATTCATCCAATGGCATTGAGGAATACATCACCTCAGTCATCGGCTTCATCAATAAGTGCATCAATGACGTCATCCCCAAAGTGTACGTCCATAACCCAACCAGAAACCATGGATTACAGGCAAAATCTGCATCGAGTTAAAGGCTAGAGCTGCTGCTTTCAAGGCACGGGAGACTAATCCGGATGCTTATAATAAATCCTGCTCTGCCCTCAGACTAATCATCAAATAAGCAAAGCGTACAGGATTAAGATTGAATCCTACTACACAAAATTATTGTCAATGTGTTGGAGTATGCCCCTGGCTATCCCTAAATATATATATACAGTATATATTTTTTGTTATTGTGCAGTCTGGTTTGCTTAATGTAAGGATTGTGAAACTATTTAAATCATTACTTTTGATACTTAAGTATGTTTAAAACCAAATAACTGGGTGACTTTCATTTTTACTTGAGTAATTTTCTAATAAGGTATATTTACTTTAACTCAACTATGACAATTGGGCTTTTTTCCACCACTGTTTAGATGGGACAGTCTGGTCCTCGTGAAGCTGTCAGGTAAAAGAGTAGCAGTATGAAGATGTTCTTAATAACAATGCCGGGGGTGAGCGCGAGAGAGAGAAAGAGCGAGAGATTGTCAAATACAAGATAATAGAGATGAGGACCCTGTGAAAATGCAACACAGAGGGGGAAGGGAACCTCTTTAATGGATAGAGGTACAGTAGAAAAGAGGTTTTGGATAGAGAGAGAGTATGAGGGAGTGTGGGGGAGTGTATAAAATACAGAGTGTGTGAGGGAGACTGGAGTATGTAACTACCCAGGATGTCAGCAGTAGGTAGACAGGTGTGGTGGAGCTTCCCGCTGTAGAACTCCAGGCCGATGATGGCGAACATAAGAATGGCAAAGAACAAGAGCAGACCGATCTGGAGCAGGGGCACCATGGCCTTCATGATGGACTTCAGCACGATCTGCAAGCCTGATGATGAAAAAAAAAAATGGAAAAAAAACGCACGTGAAGAGTTAATGTCTGATTGCCTCTGAGAATTAGACATTATAGTAAGGTACATATTGAGGTATTATGACACTGTAAATTATATTGATATGCTGGTAGATATTGACTGTACTCACTGGGGATCCCAGAGACCAATTTAAGGGGCCTCAGGACTCTCACCGCCCTTAGGGTCCGCAGATCCACTGGTATGTTCATGTGGGCCCCTGCTGTTGCCAGTATTCTGCAGATAGAAATACATGATCAGATTCAGAATAAAAGATTGAATTAATGTTTTCCAGTGGGATCAACGGTTAATAATCAGTGTGGTTTATGGATAAGGGGTTTTGGGGCGGAAGTGGTGAACATTGAATTATAATTTACACGGAATATACCAAACATTATCAACACCTTCCTAATATTGAGTTGCACCCCCTTTTGCCCTCAGAACAGCCTCACTTCATTGGGGAATGGACTCTACAAGGTTTCGAAAGTGTTCCACAGAGATGCTGGCCCATGTTGACTCCAATGCTTCCCACAGTCGTGGCAGTTGGCTAGATGTCATTTGGGTGGTTGACCATTCTTGATACAAACAAGAAATTGTTGCGCGTGAAAAACCCAGCAATGTTGCAGTTCTTGACACAAACCGGCTTTGCACACCTGGATTGTACAATATTTGCACATTATTCTTATAAAAAATCTTCAAGCTCTGTCAAGTTGCTAGACAGCCATTTTTGAGTCTTGCCATAAAATCCCAAGCTGATTTAAGTCAAAACTGTAACTAGGCTACTCAGGAACATTCAATGTCGTCTTGGTAAGCAACTCCAGTGTATATTTAGTCTTATGTTTTAGTTTATTGTCCTGCTGAAAGATGAATTTGTCTCCCAGTGTCTGTTGGAAGGCAGATTGAACCAGGTTTTTCTCCAAGATGTTGCCTGTGCTTGGCTCTATTCTGTTTCTTTTCACCCTAAAAAAACTCCTCAATCTTTGCCGGTGACAAGCATACCTATAACATGATGCAGGCACCATCATGCTTGAAAATATGAAGAGTGGTACTCAGTGATGTGTTGTGTTGGATTTGCCCCAAACATAACGCTTTCTATTCAGGACGCACATTTTTTGCAGTTTTACTTTAGTGCCTTATTGCAAACAGGATGCACATTTTGGAAAAATGTTATTCTGTACAAACTTCCTTCTTTTCACTCTGTCTTTTAGGTTAGTATTGTGGAGTCACTACAGTGTTTTGTCCTATCACAGCCATTAAACTTTGTAACTGTTTTAAAGTCACCATTGGCCTCATGGTGAAATCCCTGAGCGGTTTCCTTCCTCTCTGGCAACAGAGTTAGGAAGGACACCTGTATCTTTGTAGTAACTGGGTGTATTGATACACCATCCAAAGTGTAATTAATAACTTCACCAGGCTCAAAAGGATATTCAATGCCTACTATTTTTATTTTTACAGATCTACCAATAGGTGCCCTTCTTTGCAAGGCATTGGAAAACATCCCTGGTCTTTGTGGTTGAATATTGGTTTGAATTTCACTGCTCAAGCAAGGGGTCCTAACATATAAGTCCATGCAACTAATGTGACTTGTTAAGCAAATGTTAATAACTGCTGAAGTTATTTAGGCTTGCCATAACAAAGGGATTGTATACTTATTGACTCAAGACATTTCAGATTTTCATTTTCAGCTTTTCATTTTTTATTAATTCGTCTTGACCAAAAGAGAATAACATGTTGCCACCATAGCATTTGATTGATTGATGCCTGCAAGCATTTGGCCACCCTTGATTAAAAAATATATAAAATAATTAGCCAATCAGCATTGAGCTGAGCTCAACTGTGGGTTGTCCTGGTGCAGCAAAGCACCGTCCAAGGGAGGCCAGTTTGGATTAGGCTTCAGACCAATCAAATCACTTCCTTTGCAAAACATCATTGTCAGAAAAGCGTGTCTGTTTCTGGTCTGCTGGTGTTGATGTTCTGCAGTAGCTAGCTTGCTAAATTGTCCCTTTCCTAAGCCATGGATGGAGATGGGGATTTGAACTTCTGGTTTTTACTTAATTCTCTGTACAGGCCAATGATTATGACGGAGATTCTGATCTAACCATAAATTAATATGTTGTGCCACTGGCCTGAGACGATTGAAGTTGAATATGTAGCCTAGATGTTGCCTAGTAGGCTCCCATTAACTAGCTAGTTAACTTAGATGGTTCATTGTTGCCCATGTGAGGAATTGAGGCTAGCAAGTATTTTAGCTAAGTAGCCTATCACAACAAGAACTAAAAGCGTGTATGACAGAGCCATAGACCGTTTTGTCAACATGAAAGAGAGGAGGATGGCATTGGCATTCAACTAGCCTACAAGTAGGGTAAGCCAACAGTTTTTGTATTACTTATTTACTTACACACACACACACACACACACACACACACACACACACACACACACACACACACACACACACACACACACACACACACACACACACACACACACACACACACACACACACACACACACAAACAAACCAACACAGACGAATCAGCACCATGGACAGCCACATGATATTTAGCAACATTGATTGGACTAAATCGTTTTTGGTGTCTTTAAGTTTGTTTTGAGTGTATTAAACTAAGCATATATAATCTTGTTGATCTGATGATGTTTCAATGTTTACGTTGAAATGGTGCCGGAATAGCAGAGGCAGTGCTCCTGTTGTCTTAGCGCTGACTTGTGGTAACTCTGTGGTTCTAAATCAGTAGCTGTTTAGTAAACTGTAAATATTAACTTGCTTGACCATGCTGCAGGTGATATAACTGTTGGTATGCACTATTTGCTTTGTGGACTTCACTGGACATATGTTAATTTATGGTTTTGGGATGAAACAAATGTATGTGTCAAGCCCTGATCTGTTTCCCCTGTCCCTGTTCTTGTCACCACCCCCCTCCAGGTGTCGCCCATCTTCCCTATTATCCCCTGTGTATTTATACCTGTCTTCTCTGTCTGTTTGTTGCCAGTTTGTCTTGTTCGTTCAAGCTTACCAGCAGTTTTCCTGTCAGGTCCACTCGTTTCCCAGCCTCTCTTTGCTAGTCCTCCCGGTTTTGACCTTTGCCTGTCCTGACCCTGTACCCACCTGCCTGACCTCTCTGAACGGGTGCTCTATAGGCCAAGTCACCACCCAGACCACCCCCATCAGCCTACGAGTGTCAGGGAACCACAGTGAGGCTATCCAATTCCTGCTGGTTGAGTCTCCGCAGGTCCCTGTGGTAATGGGATTCTCTTGGCTCCAGCGACACAATCCCTCCATTGACTGGGCTAGAGGTGCCATCGTGGGCTGGAGTCCGTCTTACCATACTCATTGCCTGAAATCAGCTCTGCCTGCCCCGGGACGTCTTCCTGGGGGCTTGAAAATTGCACCGGACCTCTCTGTCACCTCTGCAGATTACCAGGACCTCCGGGAGGGGTGCAGTAAGGCCTTGGCCACTTCGCTTCTGTAGCACCGACCAGTATCCGAGAAGGTCAAGTCTGAGGCACTGGCACATCGCTATAGGGCCGCGGCTACACCCCCGGAAGCCGAGACCTGTCCCCCCAGCACCAAGATCATTTGCCCTTCTGCTGTTCATCCTCTGTTGCCCTGTACCCTCCGTATTCTTCCTACCTTTTCTGTTTCTAGAGTCAAAACCATGTCTGACTGCCCCTTGTCTTCTGTTTCTAGGCCCCCCCCCGTGTCATCGAGGGCCAGCCAGCGTTCATGGTGAGACGCCTCCAGAGGTTTGACCACGGGGCAGTGGTTTCCAGTACCTGGTTGACTGGGAAGGTTATGGTTATGGCCTGGAGGAGAGGTGCAGGGTTCTCGCTAAACATTCTTGGACCCAGCCCTCATCACCGACTTTCGCAGCCGGCACCCCAGTCAACCAGGTATCCGCCCAGGTGGAGTCCCTAGAGGGAGGGGGGGGGGGGGATCCTGTCATGCCCTGATCTGTTTCCCATGACCTTGTGCTTGTCTCCACACCCTTACAGGTGTCGCCCATCTTCCCTAATATCCCTTGTGTATTTGTACCTGTGTTCCCTGTCTGTTTGTTGACAGTTTGTCTTGTTCGTTCAAACTTGCCAGCGTTTTTCCTGTCAGCTCCTTTCGTTTCCCAGCCTCGCTTTGCTAGTCCTCCCGGTTTTGACCTTTGCCTGTCCTAACCCTGTATCCACCCGCCTAACCTCTCTGCCTGAGCCTGCCTGCCGTCCTGTACCTTTGCTCCACCCCTGGATTACTGAACTCTGCCTGACCCTGAGTCCGCCTGCCGTCATGTACCTCAGCCTTACCCTGGAAATTCGACCCCTGCCTGCCTTGACCTGTCTTTGTCTGTCACTGTTTGCTGTAATAAGCAGTGTTACATTGACAGTCTGCATCTGGGTCTTACCTTGATTCCTGATAGTATGTGTAGTTGAATTTATTCCGACACTGTGTGACTGTTGTCTTTTTGTTGTCACGGCCTTATTGTATATCATGGTGGTGTATGAACGAATGGGTTATAGAGCAAATAACGCAATTATCACAACATAGGTTGTAATATGGCTTTTTTACTGATTTGGCTTGGCTTCCCCAGTGATGTTATCCACGCACCACTGCTGGTCAGGAATTTTTAAACATGTATTTCACCTTTATTTAACCAGGTAGGCAAGTTGAGAACAAGTTCTCATTTACAATTGTGACCTGGCCAAGATGAAGCAAAGCAGTTCGACACAAACAACAACACAGAGTTACACATGGAGTAAAACACACATATAGTCAATAATACAGTAGAAAAATCTATATACGATGTGAGCAAATGAGGTGAGATAAGGGAGGTAAAGGCAAAAAAATGGCCATGGTGGCGAAGTAAATACAATATAGCAAGTAAAACACTGGAATGGTAGATTTGTAGTGGAAGAATGTGCAAAGTAGAAATAAAAATAATGGGGTCCAAAGGAGAAAAATAAATAAATACAGTAGGGGAAGAGGTAGTTGTTTGGGCTAAATTATAGATGGGCTATGTACAGGTGCAGTAATCTGTGAGCTGCTCTGACAGCTGGTGCTTAAAGCTAGCGAGAGAGATAAGTGTTTCCAGTTTCAGAGATTTTTGTAGTTTGTTCCAGTCTTTGGCAGCAGAGAACTGGAAGGAAGGGTGACCAAAGGAAGAATTGGTTTTGGGGGGTGACCAGAGAGATATACCTGCTGGAGCGCGTGCTACAGGTGGGTGCTGCTATGGTGACCAGCGAGCTGAGATAAGGGGGGACTTTACCTAGCAGGGTCTTGTAGAGGACCTGGAGCCAGTGGGTTTAGCGACTAGTATGAAGCGAGGGCCAGCCAACGAGAACGTACAGGTCGCAGTGGTGGGTAGTATATGGGGCTTTGGTGATAAAACAGATGGCACTGTGATAGACTGCATCCAATTTATTGAGTAGGGTATTGGAGGCTATTTTGTAAATGACATCCCGAAGTCGAGGATTGGTAGGATGGTCAGTTTTACAAGGGTATGTTTGGCAGCATGAGTGAACGATGCTTTGTTGCGAAATAGGAAGCTATTTCTAGATTTAACTTTGGATTGGAGATGTTTGATGTGAGTCTGGAAGGAGAGTTTACAGTCTAACCAGACACCTAGGTACTTGTAGTTGTCCACATATTACATTTACATTACATTTAAGTCATTTAGCAGACGCTCTTATCCAGAGCGACTTACAAATTCTAAGCGACTTACATATTCTAAGTCAGAACCGTCCAGAGTAGTGATGGTGGACTGCGGGCAGGTGCGGGCAGCGATCGGTTGAAAAGCATGCATTTAGTTTTTACTTGTATATAAGAGCAGTTGGAGGCCATGGAAGGAGCTCGTCTGGAGTGTTGTTAACACAGTGTCCAAAGAAGGGACAGAAGTATACTGAATGGTGTCGTCTGCGTAGAGGTGGATCAGAGACTCACCAGCAGCAAGAGCGACATCATTGATGTATACAG
The DNA here is from genome assembly GCF_036934945.1 of Oncorhynchus masou masou. Lineage (NCBI taxonomy): Eukaryota > Metazoa > Chordata > Actinopteri > Salmoniformes > Salmonidae > Oncorhynchus > Oncorhynchus masou. Next base: position 29,492,367 of record NC_088228.1, read on the forward strand.
AGAATAGAGTCGGCACAAGAATTGAACCCTGTGGCACCCCCATAGAGACCGCCAGAGGCCCCAACAACAGGCCCTCCGATTTGAGACACTGAACTCTATCTGAGAAGTAGTTGGTGAACCAGGCGAGGCAATCATTTGAGAAACCAAGGCTATCGAGTCTTCCGATGAGGATGTGGTGATTGACAGAGTCGAAAGCCTTGGCCAGGTCAATGAATACGGCTGTACAGTATTGTTTCTTATCGATGGCAGTTAAGATATCATTTAGGACCTTGAGCGTGTGTCACGCCCTGACCTTAGAGAGCTGTTTTATGTCTCTATTTGGTTTGGTCAGGGTGTGATTTGGGGTGGGCATTCTATGTTTTGTTTTCTATGATTTTGTGTTTCTAAGTTTTGGCCGGGTATGGTTCTAAATCAGGGACAGCTGTCTATTGTTGTCTCTGATCGGGAACCATACTTAGGTAGCCCTTTTTCCCTCCTTTCTTTGTGGGTAGTTAACTTTGTTTGTGGCACTAATGCCCTGTAAGCTTCACGGTTGTTATTTAGTTTGTTGTTTTGTTGGCGTTATTCCAAAATAAAGAAGAAAATGTACGCTCACCACGCTGTACCTTGGTCTTCTTCCAGCAACGGCCGTGACAGCGTGGCTGAGGTGCACCCATGACCAGCTCTGAAACCAGATTGCATAGCGGAGAAGGTGTGGTGGGATTCGAAATGGTCGGTAATCTGTTTGTTGACTTGGCTTTCGAAGACCTTAGAAAGGCAGGGTAGGATAGATATAGGTCTGTAGCAGTTTGGGTCAAGAGTGTACCCCCCTTTGAAGAGGGAGATGACCGCAGCTGCTTTCCAATCTTTGGGAATCTTAGACGACATGAAAGAGAGGTTGAACAGGCTAGTCATAGGGGTTGCAACAATTTCTGCAGATAATTTTAGAAAGAAAGGGTCCACATTGTCTAGCCCGGCTGATTTGTAGGGGTCCAGATTTTGCAGCTCTTTCAGAACATCAGCTGACTGGATTTGGGAGAAGGAGAAATGGGGAAGGCTTGGGCGATTTGCTGTGGGGGGTACAGTGCAGTTGACCAGGGTAGGGGTAGCCAGGTGGAAAGCATGGCCAGCCATAGAAAAATGCTTATTGAAAGTCTCAATTATAGTGTTTTTTTTGTTGGTGACAGAGTTTCCTATCCTCAGTGCAGTGGGCAGCTGGGAGGAGGTGTTCTTATTCTCCCAGCTGGGAGGAGGTGTTCTTATTCGCTTTACAGTGAACCAGAACTTTTGAATGCAGCATACAGTACAAGATATACAGTGAATACAGTACATAGAGACTGTGAATTTGCCTTTCTTGGCCTCCTGTTGGTTGCTGTAAATGGTGTTTCAATGTTTGTGTGTGTGGGTGGAAGGCTGTCAATACGTGCGTCGGTTGTTGAGGGATGTGAGATTTGGTTTGTACTCTCTCCCTCCAGAGAGAGCCACACTGAATGATGTCTGTGTTCTTGCCCACTGATAATGTCTCTCTGAATATAATAATGTGGTCAGATGTTAATGAATAATAATCAGTGGTGTAATCAATGATTTATACCAAACATTAGGAACACCTTAATAATATTGAGTTGCACCCCCTTTTACCCTCAAAACAGCCTCAATTCATCAGGGCAATGGATTCTACAAGGTGTTGAAAGCATTCCACAGGGATGCTAGGCCATGTTTACTCCAATGTTTCCCACAGTTGTGTTAAGTTGGCTGGATGTCCTTTGGGTGGTGGACCATTCATGATACACACTGGGAACTGTTGAGCATGAAAAACCCAGCACCTTTGCAGTTCTTGATACAAACAGGTGCACCAGGCACCTACTACCATATCCCTTAAAAAATGTGGTCTTGCCCATTCACCCTCTGAATGGCACACATAGACAATCTATGTCTCAAGGCTTAAAAATAATTTTTTACCTGGCTCCTCCAATTCATCTACACTGATTGAAATGGAAATAACAGTTGACATCAATAAGGGATCATAGCTTTCACCCGCTCTTTCTATGTCATGGAAAGAGCGGGTGTTTTGTATATTCAGTGCAATTTGGTGTTTTGTTGTACATACTTATTTTGTGTAGATCATTGACAAAAAAATTACTATTAAATTCCTTTTAATCACACTTTGTAACGCAACAAAATGTGAAAAAAGTCAAAGGGTGGGAATACATTCTGAAGGCACTGTAGATTAATAGATTCACTCACTCACACACGTCAGTGATGTGGATTGTGGGCGAGTGTGTGCGTGTGTGTGTGTGTGTGTGTGTGTGTGTGTGTGTGTGTGTGTGTGTGTGTGTGTGTGTGTGTGTGTGTGTGTGTGTGTGTGTGTGTGTGTGTGTGTGCGTGTGGAGGGGTGCAGAAAGCACATGGCAGAAACTCAAGTGTGGGCCCACGCAATATTCCCTGAAAGCGGAGAGAGAGAGGGACAGAGAGAGAGAGATAAAGAGGGAGAGAGATTGACTAAAAGAAAGAGAGAAGGAGAAGGAGAGAAAGAGGGTAAGAGATAGAGCGTGGACAGAATGAAAGAGAGGGGGATTGTCCTGAGACTGGGGAGAGAGCGCGCGCGCAAGAGAGAGAGAGAGAGAAAGAACACATGGAAACCATATGTTTTCTGTATTTGATACCAGTCCCCCTATTCCGCTTCACCCATTACCACGAGCCCATCCTCCCCAATTAAGGTGCCACCAGCCTACTGTGGTGGAGAGGTGTAGGAGTCTACAGCCAGCAAACACGTTTAACAAAAGCTGCAGCACTACTGCTTTTTCAAGGCTGATCTGGTCTGATCTGATCTGGAGACTGGTTTTGAGACCGGTTTGGTTTGCTCTCAGAACCACACGACCAATAGCCTCGTCCCAGATCTGTTTGGGCTTTTGCCAACAGCACTGCTGTCACTGTCAAGCCAAACATGACATTGAGTGACAGTTGATATGATAGCACAAACAGACTGGCACTCAGGCTACACAAACCAACTGTCACATAAACACTGGTCTAAATCAACCAGTTCCTGCATTGGAGAAATACACTAGCTAATAGAAATAAGTATTTTCAGTAGTTGTTAATGTAAGCGATTGATAGGAGTAGCATCGGCAGATTTCTGGAATGAATTTATGTTGTTTACATGTTTGTTTGTCGTCAGTCATTCACGCTACCCTGAGTGGTTGCTCCACTTTAACGGTCACCTCATAGTGTATCACTGTATTGTACTGAAACTGACTTTTAAGTGATTGAATTCATTACATGAACAGAATGCGGCCTGCCGGCCTCTCCCACACACCTCCACCTACACGGTGAACCAGCACTGAACACTGGGAGGGAAAAATAGAGAAAAAGAAAGAGAGAATAACTCTAATCTGAACATCACATTGCTGCCATTATAAGACAACTCTGCTTCCAGCTCACAACAACATAAACAGAGGACTCCTGTTTGTAGTGGAGAGTGGGGTAAGATACACCAAAGGGGTAAGACACACCAAAGGGGTAAGTTGAACCAGCCTTGTTTCTAGGAAACCATACACAAAATGAATAATTTCACCAAATATTTCATGGAGTCTGTGAAGGAAGAAACCACATGGAAAAAGTGGTAAGCAAGTTAGGATCCAAAAAAATAGATTTTCACCAAGTCAAATTAATTTATTGTGTTAGAGGTTTCATGACGCTTCTATCTAAACCAACGTAGATCATTTTACGATTGTTCTGTACATTAGTTGGGGTCTATAAGCTTCAATATGAGGTCCTAAACCTAAACCTGCAGTATGAAAGTGCACCTGTATTTCACCTTTATGTGGGCTAATATAGTCAAAATGTTTGCCTAGGGGTAAATTGAGCCAATGGCCATGGGGTATGTTGAGCCAATGATGGAGCCAATGGCAATTAGAGCAAATTGAAATGTTTTCTTCCCAGGCATAATGCAAGGCATTATCGCTGGGATATGAGGTAACAACAGGGTCTGGCCTATGTTAAAAGTACAAAGTATTGTTTTAGATGTTAAGCCTCTGTTAAAAGATGCTTAAAATGATTCAAATATTTTGTTGAATGTGTTTGTGTTTGTTTGATTGTGTTGGAAAAAGATAGTTATGGTAGTGGTAATATTTAATTCAGTACAGAAATTTGTAGGCGGCTTAACTTACCCTGTCTCGCGGCTCAACCTACCCCTTATTTGGGCAAAGTTGTGTCAACAGACCACATTTTTTTAGACAAGCTAGCTTTTCAAAACTGTAATGTTTACATGATTCTGATCATTTCCAGGGATACACAACATCATGAAATACATGTAGATATATTTTCCTTGATGGAGTGGTGCTGAATCTAAAAAATGTCTCTCCTTACCCCACGCCCATAGATGACTGTACTAGACTTAAGTGCATTATCTTCCATTTAACTTCACAAACGTAAAGTTTTATAAAACGTTTAGCGTGATTCCATTTGGGATTAGGAAAGCATGCGGCATTAAACCATTATTAGTCACAGAATAAATAGCTGGGCCTGTGTTTTTCCAACCACTACCCACATGGGACTAGAAACCATTGTTTATACAGTTCAATTAGCACAGCAAAATTGGAAATGAGCCCCCCCCCCATCCCATCCACTCCCCCCTATTTTATAAGTGCTGTATAATATTGCCAATGCTGTGTACAGACTGAAAATGTAGCGAAAGGGAATCAAGAGGTAGACTGAATATATGTTGAGGAGCTGGGAGTGTCCACTGTAGCTGTGTGTGAGGTGTGAGGCGATGCCGAGTACAGGTAATCCACACATACACACACACAGCATGGAGGAGCTGTCTCTGTGCCAGATGGCCAATAAATCTTTCAGAACACCCTCCCAGATCTATTATGAATCAGAGCTAAGTGTCACACACACACACTCTATCAGGAACAGCAGAGGGACAGCATGAGGAGAGGCAAGTGATGGCTGGGGGGTGAGGGGAGTATGGAGGATGAGCTGGTCTGGCACATACAGTAGAGAGAGGGGTGAACGGGCGAGAGGTGAGAGGCGAGGAGTGGGGAGAGTGAGTTGGTCTGTGGTCTGAATGTGTCATTCAGGTTGACACATACATTTTAGAGGGGTCAGTAGTACAGAACAATGAAACGCAGTTTGGCATCGAGGGTATCCAGCAAACCAGGAGCATTCCCAGAACATTAGCTAAGATTCCCATTAAGTTCTAGTTAGGGTTGTATCTAACATTAGGATGGTATAACCAAAACATTCAAAAACCAAATGTTTTTTTATGTGTAAAATTAAATATCCCTGGTGTGTTCACCTAGCATTCACTAAAAGGTTCCCAGAAAGTCCACATTGGTTCTGTAAACATTAGTTATGTTGTGGCAAATGTTCTCATAACACAAGAACTGTCCAGTCGTGCTGACCCCACCATGTTCAGTCGTGATGTCCCCACAATGTTCTGGGAACATTGTGGGGACATCACGACTGAACATGGTGGGGTCAGCACGACTGGACAGTTCTGGGAACATTGTGGGAACAGTCAGGTGGGAACATTGTGGGAACAGTCAGGTGGGAACAGGTGGGAACATTGTGAGGACATCACAAAAGATGAACAGTTGTGCGGATGATAATACAATGTTAATTTTAGGGTGCAAAAAACATTCACCTGATGTTACAAGAACATTCCTAGAACACATTTTTTTAAGAACATTCCTAGAACACATTTCATTAGGTTGTGAGAACAGTGTGGGTACATTAAAAGAGATTCACACAATATGCATTTTAAATTCTCTTGGAGATCCTCAGAATATTTCAATAACATTTAGAAAATGTTATATTGAACAGTTTGATTTTGAAAATTGATCTTATTTTAATTCTAGCTTCTTAAACTATAATAATTACTGAGACTTGTTTTAAAAAAAAAAGTCTGTGCCAGACTCCAATGTGTCTAAATGGATCGAATGTTTATAGATCTGACAGGAGGTGGGGGTGTCACCATATTCATAAAGAACAACTTGAATGTTACTGTGTGTATTATCACCTCTGTCCCTAAGCAATTTGAATGTCTTGTCCCAAACGTGGGCCTTGGTAATAATGCCTAACTAACGTTAGTGGACGTTTATTGCCCTCCCGCGACTGAGCTAAATTGAACTCAACTGACAACTAAATCAACCCACCACAACTTAAAACAGCCTGAAAAATCTACGTTTTTCATTCTGGCAAACAACCCTCATAAGTTCACTGCCAATGGAATCTTTGCTAACGAGCTCAGTGACCATTCTCTTTGTGCGTGGTTTTTGTGGTGTATAAAATGATTTGTAACGTCCGGGTAAAAAATGACCCTAAGACAATCTTTGTACCCTGGTGGTGAACAGCTTTCATGGAAATATGAACAAAGGCGATGTTTCACTTTTCTGATGTTGGGGTCACTCTAGGACAAGTCATCAAATTTCAGGTTGAAAAATATAATTTAGGGTGTTTTCTCTGCTGTTAAACATAATGGCGGGTAATTTTTGTCCTTAAGACAACACAAGGGTTAAGTATCAAAAGTAAAAGTATAAATCGTTTCACATTCCTTGTATTAAGCAAACCAGACGGCACCATTTTCTTGTTTTTTACACTTACGGATAGCCAGGGGCACGCTCCAACACTCAGATACAATTTACAAACAAAACACGTGTTTAATGAGTCCGCCAGATCAGAGGCAGTAGGGATGACCAGGGATGTTCTCTTGATAAGCGTGTGAATTAGACCATTTTTCTGTCCTGTTAACCATTCAAAATGTACTTTTGGGTGTCAGAGAAAATGTATGGAGTGAAAGTACATACTTTTCTTTAGGAATCTCGTCAAGTAAAAGTAAAAGTTAGCCACTTGCTTGTCATTCCCACTCGCCAACACTAACCGCTGTCATCAAATGGACTCATGCTAGCCATAAGTTCTGACTGAGCTCAATTGTCATGAAACGCAAATACAGCGATACGTTTCTCTCTCTTTCATACATACTTATAACGAGGAGCGCCCACAATGTGTTTTGTGCGGGGAAGTGCTTAGTAGTGCTACGACAGTGGAAAAGGAAGTCAGCTAGCAAGGCATTGTTGTCATTTAATAACGGGTGATGACAAGCAGAAATAAGGGAGTACTAACTAACTCTCATAGTAGTAGATGTGAATTTGTCTTTCAAACAATCCCCTGTTCTTGTACACAGCTAATAGCTAACGTTAGCCAAAGCAAGCTAGCTACTGTAACAGTACAGAGGAAGATGAAAAAAAGATCCGGTTTTACTGTACATTTTACTGTTGAAATGATTGTTGATAACTAGTCTAGGTTGAAACGGTTGCTGTTAAAATACAAGTAATAATTGCTAACTGGAATAAACTGATTGAAGCAAGATGCTTTTTGAGGCAGTTCTGGGTTGCTCATCTACAGTACTGCAGGAAGCGGTCTCCTGCCTGACTGAGAAAGCAGTAGATTTTCTGATCCAGTTTGGCACCACATACCTATGCGAGCCAAGGTTCTCAACTCTGACATACTTAGAAAACAAGTACAGAAACTGTTTCAAGGCTTGAGCATGACCTCAGAGTTGCACTGTCAAAAACAGACCCCAGAATAGACATGCTTGTTGAAAACATCAACCAGCCACACACCTCTCATTAGGACTGTGTGTATGTGTGTGTTTTCTGGTCTACATCTGTGTGATGTAATCAATCAGTTTATTCCAGTTCAGAATAAAAAAAATATGTATTTTAACAGCAACAGTTTCAAACTAGACTTTCAACAATAATTTATACAGTAAGATGTACAGTAGGCCTGATAAATGTTTTTCTGTACTGTTACTTAGGGTCGCACAATCAAAAAGCCTGTGTGTGTGTTCTGTTATTCATCTGTGTGATGTGATCAATCAGTTTATTCCAGTTCAGAATGGTAATTATTTATTGTATTTTAACAGCAACAGTTCCAACCAAGACAAGGAATGTAAGTGTTTTTAATGGGGGGAAATAAAAATGAATAGATATTTATATGGATATTGAATTTCATTGTTATTTGTTTTTGTCTATATTGCATTTGTTTTAGGCATAAGGGCAATAAAATGTACCAATATTTATGTATTAGTTGCATATTTTCCTAAACTTGGATCCCAGGAAAACACAGAATTTCTCATTTGGGTCTCAGGCTGATAAAGTTTAAGAACCCCTGCTTTAAAGTATTTTTACTTAAGTGCTTTACACCACTGTTACTTATATATTGTAACAAGTGGTAACTATCCCAACACTGGGATATGCATAGGCTCTTGAAGAACTCATACACTTGTGTAAGCCACATTAACGCGTTCAACCTTAACATGTGATAACAATACAACAGATTAACCCGAATGACATTTACTCTTACGGGTGACCAAAAAAAATCTATCTGAAAGCCACACCCTACTAAGCCACGCCTCCAGTCTTCTGATCTGACCCGCTGGGTCACATCTCAACAATCTAGCATCAACAACCCAACCTTGCTCTTTTTAAAGAAAACAATCCAACTAAGTGACCCAATGCTTGCAACCCAGCAATTGGGTCATCGAAACAACCCAGCATTTTTTTTGAGTATAGAGAAATTTAGAATTGATCTTAAAACTGGCTTTATTGCTTTTTAAAGCACTTTGTGGCCTTGCACTCAAATACATGTCTGATATGCTTTTAAGATATGTGCCTGGTCGGTCCCTCAGATCCTCTGGCAATGGCAAGAATAAAAGTGTTTGGTGAGGTTGCCTTAAGCCAGTATAGTCCTGGCCCCTGGAACAGCCTGATGGAGCACCTTAAGGCCTCAGAAACTGTAGAAATGTTGAAGAGAGATCTTAAGACCCACCTTTTTAGTCAAGCTTTTACTTAGGGTGCTTTCATTTCATATCCACTGCTATTTTATTGTTGTTTTACTATTTAAACGTCTCACCTTTTATTATTCTCTTTTGTTAAGCACTTTGAAATGCAAACCCATGTAAGAAATGTGCTCTATAAATAATGTTTGATGTGATACAGTAGTAAAGCATAATTGGAATACCAACATATGCAATCAAATTCACCTGGGATATGCTAATCAAAAATGACGTACCAAACTTGTTGCCAGGGGAGCTTGTGTAATTGATCACATTCAACACCCCAGCAAATCAAATCGTTTTTTGGGGGTATGATGGACTAGTGCTGGATTTGTCTACACACTCTCCCCATCAAAATGAGGAATTCTTAATTGAGATCTGAGTCCCTGTAGATTAGGTTCCAGCGATTTCATTATTTTCAGACGAAATGAAAGCTGCCAACTACTGGCCCACTGGCCTTGTTTCAATTCCCATCCGGTCGCCGCCGTGACACGTGTGCTGTTTCTTTTAAGTCTGACTTACTTCCTAGCTGGCGGAGGGGAGGGAAAGGGTAGAGAGGAGGGGAGAGGCGGAATATGCTTCCAAACAGAAAGTGTGTCACATAAGTGCAGTAGAAAGCAGGTCATCAGTATTACAGGTTCCAGATGTGTCTGTGTGTGAATCAATGCTGGACAAAAGGATGTGGAAAACATTATAAGTGACAGATTTTGTACATTTTGTTCAAATTGATTGAATTGTAATAGGAGAAGGAGAGTTTGATTTTCAAACCACCCAGCTGCAGTGACCTTTTAGAATATTTTCTGGGTCACGAGATCAGTCCTACTTCCTCAACTGATTAATTCTTCAATATTGCTAACACACCTGATTTAATATTTTTCTAGTGAAATATTCTGTCAAATAATTATTTGAATGATTGACTAATCAGTTGATTACTACTACCTAAGAATATACAGTACGTAGCATCCAATATACTGAATGAGTAGCAGGAAATGGCATGACACATCTTCCATTTGAAATAGTGACCCTTGTCAGGGGATGAAGCATTGAAATTAAACAGCTCTGATTCACCCAGGTCCACAGGCATATTGCATTTACAACTCTCTCTGTCACACACGCACACGCACGCACACACACACACACAAATATTTATTTGATTGATTGACTAATCAGTTGATTACTACTACCCAAGAATATACCGTATGTAGCATCCAATATACTGACCATGTGTAGCAGGAAATGTCATGACACATCTTCCATTTGAAATAGTGACTCTTGTCAGGGGATGAAGCATTGAAATTAAACAGCTCTGATTCACCCAGGTCCTGACCTGACATGCATAGGCATATTGCATTACAACTCTCTCTGGCACGCGCGCACACACACACACACACACACCACACACACACACTTTTTTGACCAGCCAGCAGGTGAGCTACTGTACAATAAAGGGCCGGCTCTGTGGTACAGGTCGATCATCAACGTTTTCTTTCCAACAAGAACAGCATGCTTCAAACATAAAGATATAAAACTGCATTTTTTTGTGAAGAATCAACAACAAGTGGGACACAATCATGAAGTGGAACGACATTTATTGGATATTTCAAACTTTTTTAACAAATCAAAAACTGAAAAATTGGGCGTGCAAAATTATTCAGCCCCCTTAAGTTAATACTTACAGCTGTAAGTCGCTTGGGGTATGTCTCTATAAGTTTTGCACATCGAGAGACTGACATTTTTTCCCATTCCTCCTTGCAAAACAGCTCGAGCTCAGTGAGGTTGGATGGAGAGCATTTGTGAACAGCAGTTTTCAGTTCTTTCCACAGATTCTCGATTGGATTCAGGTCTGGACTTTGACTTGGCCATTCTAACACCTGGATATGTTTATTTTTGAACCATTCCATTGTAGATTTTGCTTTATGTTTTGGATCATTGTCTTGTTGGAAGACAAATCTCCGTCCCAGTCTCAGGTCTTTTGCAGACTCCATCAGGTTTTCTTCCAGAATGGTCCTGTATTTGGCTCCATCCATCTTCCCATCAATTTTAACCATCTTCCCTGTCCCTGCTGAAGAAAAGCAGGCCCAAACCATGATGCTGCCACCACCATGTTTGACAGTGGGGATGGTGTGTTCAGTGTGATTAGCTGTGTTGCTTTTACGCCAAACATAACGTTTTGCATTGTTGCCAAAAAGTTACATTTTGGTTTCGTCTGACCAGAGCACCTTCTTCCACATGTTTGGTGTGTCTCCCAGGTGGCTTGTGGCAAACTTTAAACAACACTTTTTATGGATATCTTTAAGAAATGGCTTTCTTCTTGCCACTCTTCCATAAAGGCCAGATTTGTGCAATATACGACTGATTGTTGTCCTATGGACAGAGTCTCCCACCTCAGCTGTAGATCTCTGCAGTTCATCCAGAGTGATCATGGGCCTATTGGCTGCATCTCTGATCAGTCTTCTCCTTGTATGAGCTGAAAGTTTAGAGGGACGGCCAGGTCTTGGTAGATTTGCAGTGGTATGATACTCCTTCCATTTCAATAGTATCGCTTGCACAGTGCTCCTTGGGATGTTTAAAGCTTGGGAAATCTTTTTGTATCCAAATCCGGCTTTAAACTTCTTCACAACAGTATCTCGGTCCTGCCTGGTGTGTTCCTTGTTCTTCATGATGCTCTCTGCGCTTTTAACGGACCTCTGAGACTATCACAGTGCAGGTGCATTTATACAGAGACTTGATTACACACAGGTGGATTGTATTTATCATCATTAGTCATTTAGGTCAACATTGGATCATTCAGAGATCCTCACTGAACTTCTGGAGAGAGTTTGCTGCACTGAAAGTAAAGGGGCTGAATAATTTTGCACGCCCAATTTCTCAGTTTTTGATTTGTTAAAAAAGTTTGAAATATCCAATAAATGTCGTTCCACTTCATGATTGTGTCCCACTTGTTGTTGATTCTTCACAAAAAAATACAGTTTTATATCTTTATGTTTGAAGCCTGAAATGTGGCAAAAGGTTGCAAAGTTCAAGGGGGCCGAATACTTTCGCAAGGCACTGTACATGCCGTATTCTGACCTCCGACCTCTACTTTCTTTTCAATGATAGAAATAACACCATTCTCCATGCACTGTAATTTAGAAATTGATAAGAGCTATTGATAAAAGCTAGGTAAATGAGTAAGCTGTTTGGATAAATGGATTGTAAATATAAATGACAATTGTTTTCGATCTATTTTACCTTATGATCGCTGGAGACAGATGTGAAACCTGTCATATGGCAGCAAACTGAAGCATATCAACATATCACCTTTTCCACAGTGAAGTTAATGAAATGGCGGCCTTATAGCCATAAGTAAGTGACAGTATAGCGCCAAACCTACCGAGTTGATTTTTGATTTCTAGCGTGTTTTAATGATATGCCCTTTTCACAGTATTTTTTATAATTTGCATCATGTTAAATATTAGACTCTGTCGGTAGTCACCATCACTTATACCCACATTCATTCTGTTCACGCGACTGGACTATTGTCATTACAGTTCCATGATTAGTGAGGATTACCTGGGTAGATTTATAGGACTACTGTTCAACCCCTATACTTTTCTCACCTTCCAATATTTCATGGATTGAACAATTGAATATGGCATTTTTTTATTATTCAGAAATACTTACCTAACCATAAATAATATGCAAGATCAGAGTATTTTTTTAAACTTTGTCAGGATCGGTGGTCCCCTGCGAGACAGTTGAGCTAACGTAGGCTAATGCGATTGGCATGAGGTTGTAAGTAACAAGAAAATTTCCCAGGACATAGACATATCTGATATTGTCAGAAAGCTTAAATTCTTGTTAATCTAACTGCACTGTTCAATTTCTAGTAGCTAATACAATGAAAGAATACCATGCTATTGTTTGAGGAGTACACAGTTTTGAACATGAAAAGCTATTAATAAACAGGCACATTTGGGCAGTCTTGATACAACATCTTGAACAGAAATACAAGGGTTCATTGTATCAGTCTAAAACATTGCACATACACTGCTGACATCTAGTGGCCAAAATCTTAATTGCACCCGGACTGGAATGATGAAATTCTCTTGCATTTCAAAGATGGTACAAAAAACAAAAAAAACGGTTGTTTTTTATCTTCTACCAGATCTAATGTGTTATATTTCAAATGGAACCAAGTAAATGCATATCCTTGCTTCAGGGCCTGAGCTACAGGCAGTTAGATATGGGTATGTCATTTTAGATCAAAAATTGAAAAGAAATGGTCTGATCCTTAAGAGGTTTTTAAATCTAGCAATTGGTGCTGAAAATGAGGTGAATATGTGTGTATACATGGCTTTCTTCCATTGAGCCCTGATATTCTGAACAGTTCTCTCATATATTCTAGTCCAGTGGTCACCATCCGGTCAATCGCATTTCTGTAAAAAAAAAAAAAACAATAAAGCCTTTACGTTCCAATTTTTTTTTTATTAGCTTCGCACTTTTGGTGGTAATGTAGAGGCACTTGATTCAGCAGCCCTCGCACCGGGAAGGCAAAGTCTTCCCATTTTGAACCATTTCATGTGTATGAAGGTAGAACTCTGCCTCCCCGGCAGGCCCAGACAGCAAATTAAGTGCAGTCTGGCTGACTGGCGGATCTGGAAGAGTCTGGCTGACTGGTGGATCTGGAAGAGTCTGGCTGACTGGCGGATCTGGAAGAGTCTGGCTGACTGGCGGATCCTGGCAGACTGACGGATCTGGCTGCTCCATGCCGACTGGCGGCTCTGGCTGCTCCATGCTGACTGGCGGCTCTGGCTGTTCCATACTGACTGACGGCTCTGGCTGCTCCATGCAGACTGACGGCTCTGGCTGCTCCATGCAGACTGACGGCTCTGGCGGCTTCTTGCAGACTGGCAGCTCTGGCGGCTTCTTGCAGACTGGCAGCTCTGGCGGCTTCTTGCAGACTGGCAGCTCTGGCGGCTTCTTGCAGACTGGCAGCTCTGGCGGCTCCATGCAGACTGGCAGCTCTGGCGGCTCCTTGCAGACTGGCAGCTCCTTGCAGACTGGCAGCTCCTTGCAGACTGGCAGCTCTAGCTGCTCCATGCATACTGACAACTCTGGCTGCTCCATGCAGACCGGCAGCTCTGGCTGCTCCATGCAGACTGACAGCTCCTTGCAGACTGACAGCTCTAGCTGCTCCATGCAAACTGGCAGCTCTGGCTGCTCCATGCAGACTGGCAGCTCTGGCTGCGCTGAACAGGCAGGAGACTCCGGCAGCGCTGTAGAGGAGGAAGGCTCTGACAGCGCTGGAAAAGTGGGAGACTCCGGCAGCGCTGTAGAGGAGGAAGGCTCTGGCAGCGCTGGACAGGCGGGAGACTCCGGCAGCGCAGGAGAGGAGAAAGGCTCTGGCAGCGCTGGACAGGCGGGAGACTCCGGCAGCGCAGGAGAGGAGGAAGGCTCTGGCAGCGCTAAACAGGCGGGAGACTCCGGCAGCGCAGGAGAGGAGGAAGGCTCTGGCAGCACTGGACAGGCGGGAGACTCTGGCAGCGCTGTAGGCCTGATGCGTGGTGCTGGCACTGGTGGTATTGGGCCGAGGACACGCACAGGAAACCTGGTGCGGGGAGCTGCCACCGGAGGACTGGTGGGTGGAGGTGGCACAGGATGGGTTAGACCGTGAAGGCGTACTGGAGATCTTGAGAGCAGGGCTGGCACAGGACGTGCAAGGCTAGGGAGGTGCACAGGAGGCCTGGTGCGTGAGGCTGGCACAATCTTCACCAGCCGACTAACACGCACCTCAGGACGAGTATGAAGCGCTGACCCAGGTGCCATCAAATCCCCGACATGCTCCGTCGGGCGATTCCATGCTTAAAGCACCAACACAGCAACTCCCTCATTTCTCTCTCCTCCAATTTCCCCATTAACTCCTTCACAGTCTCTGCTTCGCTCACCTCCAACACCGGCTCTGGTTCTGGTCTCCTCCTTGGCTCCTCACGATAAACAGGGGGAGTTGGCTCAGGTCTGACTCCTGACTCTGCCACACTCTCCCTGAGCCCCCCCCCCAAGAAATTTTTGGAGCTGACTCTCGGGCTTCCATCCGCGTCGCCGTGCTGCCTCTTCATACCAGCGCCTCTCCGCTTTCACCACCTCCAGTTCTTCCTTGGGGCGGCGATATTCTCCAGGCTGCTCCCAGGGTCCTTCTCCATCAAGGATCTCCTCCCAAGTCCATTTCTCCAAGTAATGCAGCCTCTCCCACTGCTGCTGCTGCTTCTGTTGCTTCTCCTGCTGTTGCTGCTGCTGCTTCTGTTGCTTCTCCTGCTGTTGCTGCTGCTGCTGCCTCTGTTGATTCTCCTGATTCCAGCGCCTCTCCGCTTTCGCCGCCTCCAGGTCTTCCTTGGAGCGGCGATATTCTCCAGTCTTTGCCCAGGGTCCTTCTCCGTTTAGGATTTCCTCCCAAGTCCAGAAATCCTTATTTCGTATCTCCTGCTGCCGCTGCTGCTTCTCCTGTTGCTCCTGCCTGTTGACACGCCGCTTGGTCCTCTTGTGGTGGGTGATTCTGTTACGGCTATCTAGGTGGGAAGGAGAGTTGGACCAAAATGCGGCGTGTAGATTACGATCCATGTATATTAAACTGAAGCAACACGAATCTAAATACAAACACTACAAAACAATAAACGTAACGAAAACCGAAACAGCCTATACTGGTGTAAATAAACACAGAACAAGGACATCAGGACACTAAGGACAATCACCCACGAAACACTCAAAGAATATGGCTGCCTAAATATGGTTCCCAATCAGAGACAACGATAAACACCTGCCTCTGATTGAGAACCACTTCAGACAGCCATAGACATAACTAGAACACCCCACTAAGCTACAATCCCAATACAAACACACCACATACAAAAACCCATGCCACACCCTGGCCTGACCAAATAAATGAAGACAAACACAAAATACTTCGACCAGGGCGTGACACCTTGTCTGCACAGTTTCCTCGAGCCATAGACTAGGAAGAAGCCTCGAATGCACAGAAACGTTTATACTGTGAGATTTCTAAACTTTTAAAACCGTGACTAGAAATGGACACAACAAATACAGCAGAGAGCTGCTGTTTTTATGGGTAAGTTATTCAAGTTGTTATTCAGCACTGTCAACACTATGTTCAACATTTTTATAAGCCATAAAATGTGCGTTCTCCCTACGTCCACTCATGCTACCACCAGCATTGCTGCTGCAATGAATGAGTACTGCAAAGTGTTTCAATAAGCTTCTGTTGTTATTATTAGCAACTTGTGTATTTTTAATATTGAGGAATATTTCACTTTCTCTGGTAATAAGAGTAACAACATGAATTGGGGCATGAGGCAGAAATGATGCAGTGCAACTTGAGTTTTGCTATCAGCTGGAAGACTGCCCCCTTTTCTCAGGGAAGGGAGGGAGAGCAGAGGGACAGTGAGTCGAGTGAGCGGCAGCCTCACAGCTGCTCCCTCCCTCCCCTCAGAATGACCATGAGATGCAGGCCATCAGTCCACTAAAAAATAGTGTGCTCACTCAGCTGTGCCTCACAAGTAATATAACAAATGATCTATTACTAGTGTGATCATATACTGTATCTAAAAAATTTCAATAGAATTTCAAAATTGTCTGAGAAAAACAAAATTGGTAGGGCAATTCAAGCGTAGCCAATATGCAGTGATAAGGTTTTGGGCCTATAGCCTACGGCACAGACTTATTGCTAAAAGGTAGCTGCTATGGAACTGTTAATTGGTTAATGTTGCATAGGCTTTCAATTTTTAAAATAATGTTTTTTTTTTAATTGAGCGGTAGATCTCAGCATGCATTTTGACTCAGAAAGTAATCTGGACTCTGTTCTTGTGAGTCTGTCGAGAAAATTTGGATTAAAGTTGCACCAATTTGAAAGGTAGGGCTTTAGATAAATGTACTGAAAATCCAATGAATGAAAACTCCATGAGAAATTCTGTTGGCCAGGAAGTGGGAGGGTTATCAGTAGTTGTATTACCTTTATTCAGCGCGCACAAGGGACCCACGCCCATTATGCAACTGCATAAGGTAAGTCCGAACATCAACTACTGAGAAGTGCGTGGGAAAGGCGTACATTTTCTAAGCCTGAATCGGGGCCCAAAATGAATAAGATATATTGTGAATCTAAGTAGAGCCTCTGTTTTAGATTCTTCCAGCGATGGGCATCTATTCTTCCAACATTAAATGGTGAAAGAACAGCTGTTGAGATTGACCTGTTGGTTGCCATGTTCTCGCAATGTTAGATATTAATGTTCTAAACACATTTCATGAGAACATTGCAAGAACAGTCCTGTGTCCAGTTTTCTGAGGGTTATGTGAATATTCCATCAAAGTCACATCAAACATACACAGAACATGGTTGCCATGTTCTCAGAATGTTAAAAAATATTAATGTTCTAGACAAATTTAATGGGGACGTTTGCAAGAATGTTTCCAAAGAAACGTTCTCACAACAACAACATAAATTCATTACACATTACGCCTTGTTACTGTTGCCAAGCCCATTAGGGCCTTGATTGGTGAACCACTGATTCCAGTCAAAGCTCTTTTTGCCTGTTGGCATGGTCAGTGATACACACACATACAGTAGAGCTGTTATGGTAACCGTATTATCGCCTCACAGGCGGTCACGAGTCATGATGGCAGTCATATTCCACGTGACTGTTTAGTTACAGTAATTAGGCTTCTCCAAGCTCTGATGCTGCTGGTGGTCATTAGTAGCCTACCAAACTTGCTAACTGCCTGGTACTCAGCACTCTAATGTCCCTCTAATCATTCAGACATCAATGCAAATGGTATCATAAAATCTAATCAAACACTTCATGAGAGCCCATGATCTCATGTTGCTCAACATTTCTATAGGCTATGCAATTGCGTTATAAAACAGAGTGATGGCCTCTATTAAAAAGGGGAGAATTCCATCAGCTTTCTATAGGCTAGGCCTACTATATTTATTTCTCAACTTTCCTAATATTAAACACATTGCTTCTCTTTACAACAGGAGTATAGCCTACCTGGCTGGCATGAAAATGAACCACGGGAAAAGCGTCCTCCACTTACTATTTAAGTGCATAGATTAATTTTTTTTCCCCTTGCTCTGAGGTGAATGATAATGTTCCATTCTAAATCAAAACTAATTTCACACATATATTATTTAGCATATGTAAAGATAAGATTAAATCAAGAATAGTCTGATGGGTGGCAACATTAGCCTCTCACTTGTGAATGATATATTCTCACTTGTGAGGCTATATTAAATACATTTATTAGATGTTTTAAAATGTAGATGTTCCAAAGGTCTGCATCAGTGGATGGTAACCTAGGCATGGAAGACAGGAGATTCTAAATGTGTTTATGTTATTTCAAAGTCAATTACCGTGAGACCGGCAGTTATTTGCTTGACAATCACTGGCTGACTAAATTTAATGAACACTACAGCGCTATTAACACACACACTGCTTTTAATACACAGTGTTTTTAGCTTACATATTTTACACACACTCTTGGATTGTGCATGTTCATTTATACAGTAATTATTATTCAGCATTTCTTCACCTGGGATTTTGTCACATTCTGACCATAGTTCTTTTGTGTTTTCTTTGTTTTAGTGTTGGTCAGGACGTGAGCTGAGTGGGCATTCTATGTTGTGTGTCTAGATTTCCCATTTCTATGTTTGGCCTGATATGGTTCTCAATCAGAGGCAGGTGTTAGTCATTGTCTCTGATTGGGAACCATATTTAGGTAGCCTGTTTTGTGTTGTGTTTTGTGGGTGGTTGTCTTCTGTCTTTGTGTCTATGCACCAGATAGGACTGTTTCGGTTTTTCACATTTTGTTGTTTTGTATTTTGTAGTGTTCACATTTATTGTCTTTATTAAACATGTTGAACACTAACCACGCTGTGCTTTGGTCCGATCCTACGTCCACAGAAGAAAGCCGTTACAGATTTGAACTCACAACCTTCTGGTTCATGGCATTTGTATTGTATTTATTATGGATGCCAAGGCAGCAGATACTCTTCCTGGGGTCACATTACATTTTTACATTTAAGTCATTTAGCAGACGCTCTTATCCAGAGCGACTTACAAATTGGGTCAGGCAAAATTAAGGCAGTTATACATTTAAGAAAATATTACAATACATTTACATCAGATTTCACAACATATTAAGTGTGTGCCCTCAGGCCCCTACTCTACTACCACATGTCTAAAACACAAAATCCATGTGTACGTGCGTATAGTGCGAATGTTATCATGTGCCAGTGCCTATGTTTGTGTTGCTTCATAAGGTGTATTTTTATCTGTTTGTTTAAATCTAATTTTACTGCTTGCATGAGTTACTTGTTGTGGAATAGAGTTCATTTTGTAGTCATGGCTGTATGTGGTACTGTGCACCTCCCATTGTCTGTTCTGGATTTGGGGACTGTGAAGAGACCTCTTGTGGCATGTCTTGTGGGGTATGCATGGGTGTCCGAGCTGTGTGCCAGTAGTTTAGTCAGACAGCTGGGTGCATTCAACATTCCAATACCTCTCATTAATAAAAGTAGTGATGAGGTCAATCTTGGGGCTAGGAGAGATTGACATGTATATTATTAACATTAGCTCTCTGTGTACATCCAAGGGCCAGCAGTGCTGCCCTGTTCTGAGCCAATTGCAATTTTCTTAAGTCCTTTTGGATGACACCAGACCACACGACTGAACAGTAGTCCAGGTGCGACAAAACTAGGGCCTGTAGGACCTGCCTTGTTGATAGTGCTGTTAAAAAGGTAGAGCAGCACTTTATTATGGACAGACTTCTCCCAATCCTAGCTACTGTTTTAGCAATAAGGTTAAACCTGTTATGAACTTGAGTGAAGACCCAAAAGCGGTTTTAACAGAAAACAGAGTTCTTTAATGAAAATACAGGAATGGCATAAATCCTCTTCCAACGTTGTCAGGGGAACAAAAAGAACGTTAGTATAGTGCAGGATGCTTCAGCCAGGCAGACTCCGACAGGACAGGACAAGGTGGAAGCAAACGAGACGACAGCTTGCTTCTGGCATCAAAAAACACAAACAAGAATCAGACACTGAAAGTAGCAGGAACAGAGAAAGAAATAGAGACCTAATCAGAGGGGGAAGAGAGAACAGGTGTGAAGAGTGAAAGAGCTAGTTAGGGCAGATGTAGAACAGCTGAGGAATGAGAGACAGAGAAGGTAACCTAAAAAGACCAGCAGAGAGAGAGAATCAAGAGAAAGGACAGGAACAGACATAAGACATGACAGTACCCCCCACTCACCGAGCGCCTCCTGGCGCACTCGAGGAGGAAACCTGGCGGCAACGGAGGAAATCATCGATCAGCGAACGGTCCAGCACGTCCCGAGAGGGAACCCAACTCCTCTCCTCAGGACCGTACCCCTCCCAATCCACTAGGTACTGATGACCACGGCCCCGAGGGCGCATGTCCAAAATCTTACGAACCCTGTAGATGGGTGCGCCCTCGACAAGGATGGGGGGGGGAGGGACGAGCGGGGCGCGAAGAACGGGCTTAACACAGGAGACATGGAAGACCGGGTGAACGCGACGAAGATAGCGCGGGAGAAGAAGTCGCACTGCGACAGGATTAATGACCTGGGAAATACGGAACGGACCAATGAACCGCGGGGCCAACTTGCGAGAAGCTGTCTTAAGGGGAAGGTTCAGAGTGGAGAGCCATACTCTCTGACCGCAACAATATCTAGGACTCTTGGTCCTACGCTTATTAGCGGCCCTCACAGTCTGCGCCCTATTACGGCAAAGTGCCGACCTGACCCCCTTCCAGGTGCGCTCGCAACGCTGGACAAAAGCCTGAGCGGAGGGGACGCAGGACTCGGCGAGCTGAGATGAGAACAGCGGAGGCTGGTACCCGAGGCTACACTGAAAAGGGGATAGACCGGTAGCAGACGAGGGAAGCGAGTTGTGGGCGTACTCTGCCCAGGGGAGCTGTTCTGACCAAGACGCAGGGTTACGAAAAGAAAGACTGCGTAAAATGCGACCAACAGTCTGATTGGCCCGTTCGGGCTTGACCGTTAGACTGGGGATGAAAGCCGGACGAGAGACTGACGGAAGCCCCAATCAAACGGCAAAACTCCCTCCAAAATTGAGACGTGAACTGCGGACCTCTGTCGGAAACGACGTCAGACGGAAGGCCATGAATTCGGAAAACATTCTCGATAATGATCTGAGCCGTCTCCTTAGCAGAAGGGAGCTTATCGAGAGGAATGAAATGAGCCGCCTTAGAGAATCTATCGACAACCGTAAGAATAACTGTCTTCCCCGCTGATGAAGGCAGTCCGGTGATAAAATCTAAAGCGATGTGAGACCACGGTCGAGAGGGAATGGGAAGCGGTCTGAGACGGCCGGCAGGAGGAGAGTTCCCAGATTTAGTCTGCGCGCAGACCGAACAAGCGGCGACAAATCGACGCGCGTCACGTTCCCGAGTGGGCCACCAGAAACGCTGGCGAATGGAAGCGAGCGTACCCCGAACGCCGGGGTGGCCGGCTAACTTGGCAGAGTGGGCCCACTGAAGAACGGCCGGACGAGTAGGAACGGGAACGAACAGAAGGTTCCTAGGACAAGCTCGCGGCGACGGAGTGTGAGCGAGTGCTTGCTTTACCTGCCTCTCAATTCCCCAGACAGTCAACCCGACAACACGCCCCTCAGGGAGAATCCCATCGGGGTCGGTGGAGACCTCAGAAGAACTGAAGAGACGAGATAAAGCATCAGGTTTGGTGTTTTTTGAGCCCGGACGATAAGAAATAACAAACTCGAAACGAGCGAAAAACAGAGCCCAACGAGCCTGACGCGCATTAAGTCGTTTGGCTGAACGGATGTACTCAAGGTTCCTATGGTCAGTCCAAACGACAAAAGGAACGGTCGCCCCCTCCAACCACTGTCGCCATTCGCCTAGGGCTAAGCGGATGGCGAGCAGTTCGCGATTACCAACATCATAGTTACGTTCTGACGGCGATAAGCGATGAGAGAAAAACGCGCAAGGATGGACCTTGCCGTCAGAGAGAGAGCGCTGAGAAAGAATGGCTCCCACGCCCACCTCTGACGCGTCAACCTCAACAACAAACTGTCTAGAGATGTCAGGTGTAACAAGAATAGGTGCGGATGTAAAACGATTCTTAAGAAGATCAAAAGCTCCCTGGGCGGAAACGGACCACTTAAAGCACGTCCTAACAGAAGTAAGGGCTGTGAGAGGAGCTGCCACCTGACCGAAATTACGGATGAAACGACGGTAGAAATTAGCGAAGCCCAGAAAGCGCTGCAGCTCGACGCGTGACTTAGGAACGGGCCAATCAATGACAGCCTGGACCTTAGCGGGATCCATCTTAATGCCCTCAGCGGAAATAACGGAACCGAGAAAAGGGACAGAGGTGGCATGAAAAGTGCACTTCTCAGCCTTCACATAAAGACAGTTCTCCAAAAGGCGCTGGAGGACGCGTCGCACGTGCTGAACATGAATCGAGAGAGACGGTGAAAAAAATCAGGATATCGTCCATGTAAACGAAAACAAAAATGTTCAGCATGTCTCTCAGGACGTCGTTAACTAGTGCCTGAAAGACAGCTGGAGCGTTAACGAGGCCGAAAGGAAGAACCCGGTATTCAAAGTGCCCTAACGGAGTGTTAAACGCCGTCTTCCACTCGTCCCCCTCCCTGATGCGCACGAGATGGTAGGCGTTACGAAGGTCCAATTTGGTGAAAAACCTGGCTCCCTGCAGGATCTCGAAGGCTGAAGACATAAGAGGAAGCGGATAACGATTCTTAACTGTTATGTCATTCAGCCCTCGATAATCCACGCATGGGCGCAGGGACCCGTCCTTCTTCTGAACAAAAAAAAATCCCGCTCCGGCGGGGGAGGAGGAGGAGACTATGGTACCGGCGTCGAGCGAAACCGACAAATAATCCTCGAGAGCCTTACGTTCGGGAGCCGACAGAGAATATAATCTACCCCGGGGGAGTAGTTCCCGGAAGGAGATCAATACTACAGTCATACGACCGGTGTGGAGGGAGAGAAGTGGCCTTGGAACGACTGAACACCGTGCGCAGATCGTGATACTCCTCCGGCACCCCTGTCAAATCGCCAGGCTCCTCCTGTGAAGAAGAGACAGAGGAAACAGGAGGGATAGCAGACATTAAACAGGTTACATGACAAGAAACATTCCAGGATAGGATAGTATTACTAGACCAATTAATAGAAGGGTTATGGCGCACTAGCCAGGGATGACCCAAAACAACAGGTGTAAAAGGTGAACGAAAAATTAAAAAAGAAATGGTTTCGCTATGATTACCAGAGACAGTGAGGGTTAAAGGCAGCGTCTCACGCTGAATCTTGGGGAGAGAACTACCATCTAAAGCGAACAAGGCCCTGGGCTCCCCTAACTGTCTGAGAGGAATATCATGTTCCCGAGCCCAGGTCTCGTCCATAAAACAGCCCTCCGCCCCAGAGTCTATCAAGGCACTGCAGGAAGCAGATGAACCGGGCCAGCGGAGATGGACCGGAAAGGTAGTGCGTGATCCAGAAGGAGAGGCCTGAGTAGTTGCGCTCACCAGTAGCCCTCCTCTTACTGATGAGCTCTGGCTTTTACTGGACATGAGGTGACAAAATGACCAGCGGAGCCGCAGTAGAGACAGAGGCGATTGGTGATTCTCCGTTCCCTCTCCTTGGCCGAGATGCGAATACCCCCCAGCTGCATAGGCTCAGCATCCGAGCCGGCGGAGGAGGGTGGCAGTGAAGCGGCAGGTGACAGTGATGTGGAGAGGGGAGCAACAGAGAACGTGAGCTCCTTTCCACGAGCTCGGCGACGAAGATCAAACCGTCGCTCTATGCGAATAGCGAGAGCTATTAAGGAGTCCAGACTGGAAGGAACCTCCCGGGAGAGGATCTCATCCTTAACCTCGACGTGGAGACCCTCCAGAAAACGAGCGAGCAAAGCCGGCTCGTTCCAGTCACTAGAGGCAGCGAGAGTGCGAAACTCAATAGAATAATCCGTTATGGATCTATTCCCCTGACATAGGGAAGACAGGGCCCTGGAAGCCTCCTCGCCAAAAACAGAACGGTCAAAAACCCGTATCATCTCCTCCTTAAAGTTCTGATACTGGTTAATACACTCAGCCCTCGCCTCCCAGACTGCCGTGCCCCACTCACGCGCCCGTCCGGTAAGGAGAGAAATGACGTAGGCGATGCGGACTGCGCTCCTGGAGTAGGTGTTGGGCTGGAGAGAGAACACCACATCACACTGAGTGAGGAATGAGCGGCACTCAGTGGGCTCCCCAGAGTAACACGGCGGGTTGTTGATCCTGGGCTCCGGAGACTCGGAAACCCTGGAAGTGGGCGGTGGATCGAGGTGGAGTTGGTGAACCTGTCTTGTGAGGTCGGAGACTTGGACGGCCAGGGTCTCAACGGCATGTTGAGCAGCAGACAATTCCTCCTCATGTCTGCCTAGCATCGCTCCCTGGATCTCGACGGCGGAGTGAAAAGGGTCCGGAGCCGCTGGGTCCATTCTTGGTCTGATTCTTCTGTTATGAACTTGAGTGAAGACCCAAAAGCGGTTTTAACAGAAAACAGAGTTCTTTAATGAAAATACAGGAATGGCATAAATCCTCTTCCAACGTTGTCAGGGGAACAAAAAGAACGTTAGTATAGTGCAGGATGCTTCAGCCAGGCAGACTCCGACAGGACAGGACAAGGTGGAAGCAAACGAGACGACAGCTTGCTTCTGGCATCAAAAAACACAAACAAGAATCAGACACTGAAAGTAGCAGGAACAGAGAAAGAAATAGAGACCTAATCAGAGGGGGAAGAGAGAACAGGTGTGAAGAGTGAAAGAGCTAGTTAGGGCAGATGTAGAACAGCTGAGGAATGAGAGACAGAGAAGGTAACCTAAAAAGACCAGCAGAGAGAGAGAATCAAGAGAAAGGACAGGAACAGACATAAGACATGACAAAACCATGATGGTTTATGATCTAGAGTTACTCCAAGCAGTTTAGTCTCCTCAACTTGCTCAATTACCACATTATTCATTACAAGATTTAGTTGAGGTTGAGGGTTTGTAAATGATCTTCCTTCTACTCCACCATGTCTGTCAGTTATCAGTTCAATTGACTATTCTCTCATTGATTTTTACTTACTTGAACAATTTAAGGGCTTTCTGTATAGATGTCTAATGTTGGTTGGGGCATATTAACCTTAAACTATACAAGCCCAATAAGCACATGCCCTAGAGATCTCTCTTGTTGGGACAGTGGTTAGGGTGTTCATCATTGGTGCTAACGGCCTGGGTTCCAGACCTGCTGGGGGAATCACTCTAACCTCACATTCTTAGCAATATTTGATCATGTCATTATTGCCGTTCTAGATTGTATTCATCAGACTTGTTTATATGGACATAATGTGTATACAGTCCTTCTCTTTCACACATTTGTGGAACTTTGGCTGCCTCTTTCACACATTTCTTGAATTTTGGCCAAAGTTCCAGAAATGTGTGAAATCCAAAAGATTTTTAAGCCTTGAGACAATTGAGACATGGATTGTGTATGTGTGCCATTCAGAGGGTGAATGAGCAAGCAAAAATATTTAAGTGCTTTTGAATGGGGTATAGTAGAAGGCGCCAGGCGCACTGGTTTCTGTGTGTCAAGAACTGCAACGCTGTTGGGTTTTTCATGCTCAACAGTTTCCCGTGTGTGTCAAGAATGGTCCACGAACCAAAGGACATCCAGCCAACTTGACACAACTGTGAGAATCATTGGAGTCATCATGGACCAGCATCCCTGTGGAACGCTTTTGACACCTTGTAGAGTTCATATCCCAACAAATTGAGGCTGTTTTGAGGGTAAAAGAGGGTGCAACTCAATATTAGGAGGTGTTCCTAATGTTTTGCACACTCAATGTATGTTAAAAACAATGTTTGTGTTAAAAACACTGTCTGTTTTCTAACCATTTTCTGTGTATGTTTGATGAATATTCTCCTAATCCACAGAAAATTGGACGCATTAAACCTCTTAAGGATCCGCCCCTTTTTTTCAATTTTCGCCTAAAATGAAATATCCAAATCTAACTGCCTGTAGCTCAGGATCTGAAGCAAGTATATGCATATTATTGATACCATTTGAATTGAAACACTTTGAAGTTTGTGGAAATGTGAAATGAATGTTGGAGAATATAACATATTGGATCTGGTAAAAGATTTTTTGTATTTTTTTGTACCATCATTTTTGAAATGCACGAGAAAGGCCATGATGTATTATTCCAGCCCAGGTGCGATTTAGATTTTGGCCACTAGATGGCAGCAGTGTATGTGCAACGTTTTAAACTGATCCAATGAACAATTGCATTTCTGTTCAATATTTTGTATCAAGACTGCCCAATGTGCCTAATTGGTTTATTAATAACTTTCAAAGATCATAACTGTAAACTCTCCTCTAACAATAGCATGGTATTAGTTCAATGTAATAGCTACTGTAAATTGGACAGTGCAGTTAGATTAACAAGAATGTAAGCTTTCTGATAATATCAGATATGTCTATGTCCTGGGAAATGTTCTTGTTACTTACAACCTCATGCCAATCGCATTAGCCTACGTTAGCTCAATCATCCCGCTGGGGGACCCACTGATCCTGTAGAGGTTAATGTTATTGCAAGGCTCACATTTAACTTTTCTAGAACAGTCATATCTTAAGTTCTGAGAACACGGTAACCACGTTCTTGATCAATTCTATTTGATATTAAGGGACCGCTCACATTCCTTGCAAATCACGGGAACATTCCTATGACACCGTTAGTTAATGACTTAATGAAACTCTTAAGGGAACGTTCTGTTAAGTTGTGGGAACGTTTGTTGTTAGCAGGGCTTTTATGTAAGTACATTCAGTAAGAGAAAGTGGAGAGAGAAAGAGATAGATGTGGGCGATGGGGTGAGCTGTGATGTCAATATGCCAACAGCTATATTCCCTGAATATGGTATGCTGTATGCTGCTTATCCCTCCATACAACAGAACTGAACAAATACGGATGCCAATAATATTGACTTAAACCATTATGAATAAGTAAACATAAAGCATAAATTAACCCATTCCTGGGGGAAACAAAAGAACGGTCTCTGTGTCTCTCTCGCTCTGTCTGCCTCTCTTTCTCTCTCTCTCTCTATCCCACCTCTCTCTACTTTTCTAGCATAAAATCTTCTTCAGGAATACATTTACAGGTCCTGGGGGCGAAACAGGTTTTCGACACGACCGCCAATCCACTTATCCACCCACCTATCTTGCTGGCCGCACTGTGCAAGGGGAGCACACACTTCCCCTAGTTATGCATAAACACACATGTTAGTCGTTGCACATTTTCATTTCGTAATGATGAACAGCTATCTATCTAACCAACACAAGTCATGACATGAGCAGGTATCCATAGCTACACTGTATCAAGGCAATTGAATAAGGTTTCTTCACCAATTTGTGACTTACGGCATGTTTGTCAGACTACGTCTCATATGTCCAAGGTTTAGAAATATGGATCCATCCTCATATACAGTGTGTCTAAGTACAAACACTGACTGAAGCCCAACGCACACAATGTATAGTCATTACTGTAATAGTCACGGCCTAACTGCCATAGACTAGATCCATATGGATATGTTGGCAATACAGTCCACAACAACAAACCACTGTGGACACCCACACAGCCATAGCTTTGGAGGTCACGGAAAAGAGAGGAAAGCGGTCCATGCTGCCACCTACCCATTGAACTCAAAGTAAATTTAGGCCTTAAACCCAAAGCCTTGGCACAAAATAAACAAGTCATATTCATGCAGGAGCTTCCTTTCTTTAGTCCTCCAGCAACAGGACATTTAAATTGTCCAAATTTCACACACATACGCAAAGCAATCCATATTTCACTAGTTGTAAACTCACCCGCTGACCACCACGATGAAGTCCATGATATTCCATCCATTCCTCAGGTAGGAGCCTTTATGGAACACAAAGCCCAGGGCCACCAGCTTGATGCCAAACTCAAAGCAGAAGATCCCGATGAAGTAAGGCTCAGTACACTCCTGTAGAGGAAGAGGCAACATGGATACGTTAGGATATCAGAGGGACGGGAGCCAACATGGAACCCTATTTACCTTACAAGTGTAGGATCTTAATTTGAGCCGTCGGGAAAATAATCCTCCAGCAACAGGACATTTAAATCGTTTTTGGGGTTGATACATTTTTCGTTAGGGCAAATCATGTCTGAAATTTCAAAATGGGAATTAAAAACATTAGAAGCCTTTTTATAAACACACTACCACTTTCATTTCCTCTGGAAAATTCTCAGTGACTAAATCTGTATATAGTGCCATGTGGACCATGATCAAAAGTAGTGCACTATTATACGCTGAGTGTACAAACATTATGAACACCTGCTCTTTCCATGACATAGCTGACCAGGTGAAAGCTATGAACTTGATGTCACTTGTTAAATCCACTTCAACCCGTGTAGATGAAGGGGAGGTGACAGGTTAAAGAAGGCTTTTCAAGCCTTGAGACAATTGAGACATGGATGGTGTATGTGTGCCATTCAAAGGGTGAATGTGCAAAACTAAATATTCCAGTGCCTTTGAACTGGGTATGGTAGCAGGTGTCAGGTGCACCGGTTTGTGTCAATAACTGCACACCGCTGTGTCTTTCATGCTCAACAGTTTCCCCTGTGTATCAAGTATGGTCCACCACCCAAAGAAAATCCAGCCAACTTGACACAACTATGGAAAGGATTGGGCCAGCATCCCTGTGGAACACTTTCGACACCTTGTAGAGCCCACTAATTGAGGCTGTTCTGAGGGCGAGGGGGGTTGCTGGCCACTTTAGACTGTACAAAACAGTAAAAGAAAGGTAGGTAAACATTACAGTTTTTTAACCAATAGGCCTACAAAATAAAAAAATTGTAGTAGTTCTCAGTCACATGAATTGCAATGTAATACAATGACTCTCTTGTAAATAACATCTGTAGATAATTCTTAATGAAATGAACTGTGGTCCCATTTAACTCTGTAACCCATTTACTGTAAGTTAAAACATTACAGTGAATAATGGGCCATTTGAGATGCAGACTAAAAGTCTAATAGAAACCAATCAGGGCCTGTGGTCTCACCAGTCTTTTGGCCATGGGAGTCTTGTCCTCCCCAGGAAGGTGTTGCTCCAGGGCCAGAACGATGCAGTTGGCCGTGATGGTTGCCAGGATCACCCACTCAAACGGTGTAAGGGCCATAAGGTTAAGGAAAGGGCTTTTTTTTACACTATCATATACAGTACACAACAATCAATTTACAAACAGATGATAGTGATAGTGCTTATTATATTAGTGTTGTGGGGAGGGGGCTTATCATTACAATGGAATCTGTTACACTTCTATGGCTGTGGGCGTTGGTAGTTCCAGTAAAATGAAAACTGGACGGATGGACGATGGAATGGTTGATATAGAGAATGGCATTGAAACAAAGCAGTCATAATACGGTATCCATGACAACATTACAGTAACGGTTATCTGAGTGTGCTCAAAAGTCACTTTGGCCCTGACAGCCTCTTCCCACAGGACAACTCTTTGAGGGACCTGTTGGATGTGAAATGTGATACCCGCAGACTTGCTGCTGCATCGCTGTGTGTGTGTGTGTGTGTGTGTGTGTGTGTGTGTGTGTGTGTGTGTGTGTGTGTGTGTGTGTGTGTGTGTGTGTGTGTGTGTGTGTGTGTGTGTGTGTGTGTATGAGAGACTGTGTTTGTCTTGGCTGTGGTAAGAGGTGCCACACGGAACACTCGCTCCGTCATTATTCATTTCTAGCCTTGAGTGAAAATGGTGTCACTAACTCACTGAGGTAGGATGTGGCAGGGAGCCTCTGGGAGCTACTGTGAATGAGTCCACATCATGTCAGCACGACTCAAACTATTTAAAAATAGCCAATCCAGAGAACAAAATAATACTCCTCAACAAAAGAATACTCTGCAGATTCATGACTCCCATTAGTCATTCTCACAGTTACTACCAGACCTGGGCTCACAAAGTATTGTTTTCTTTCAAATATTCTAAGCGTTTGATTGAACCTGCCTGGAAGTGCCATGTGTAGAACATGTGCACTTTGGCGATGATTCTATTAGGTCCATTGCCTCACAAAAGCTCAATCAAGTGCAGAAAATAAAATACTATCTGGTCCCGAACACTCACAGTCTTGCCCTTACACCTCCAATCCTTTGCATTCAACTTGCCTTGACCACTCAGGTCCCACACCCACACAACAACTAGGATGGCGGTTTGATCACAGCAAGCAGGAGACCGACAGGGACAGATATTTGTGTCGCAAAACACAAAAGTGAAAAGAATAACGCATTTGTCCCGACTCTTACTCTTGTTTATGTTCCATCATGCACCAAGGCAGCAGAGATATGCTTACAACCTAGGCCTGTTAACTTCAGTGAGCACAACCAGCTCACATTCACACAGCATTTTATTGCACAATAGGTACAACTATGGGTTTGAGGGAGATGGATAAAGGTACAGATGGTAGACCAGCTATTTAAAGTAGTCATGAAAAATGGAAAATGATAGATTGACAGACAGACAGTAACATTGGACTTATAGACAAATGTGCCGTGCCTCATCAAATAAAATATTGCAGGTAACAGTCCAATCAAATCTAAAGAACTATGGTGATGACTGAGGACAGCCATTACATAACATAGCCTGCAACTAAATTCAATAGTGAAACATCTGTAGAATAGCGCACTTGATAAGAATGGCGCTTTCCATGGTGCTGAACTGCACTAAAGTCAATGTAGCGCCAACTTTTAGACAACAGAAAACTACTCTAAAGTGCTGTGCTATTCACGAGGTAAGATTTATAGTGAGTCTTTAAAGTATAAGGAAGGATATGGCCATTCTATGATCCTCTTGGCAGTTTTCCGAATGAAATTGTCCTCGGCGAATATAAAGAGTGACCTGTTGACGGTGAGGCAGTTCTGCCGGTGGGGTATAGGGTTGTAAAGAGCCATGGTGCGCGCCCTCGCCGCTTTGGTTTGTTTCAGCGTTCCTGACCCTGTCCCTGACCCTGTACCTGAAGCCGTGTCCCCGCCGTCCTCCCCGTGCTCCGGGTCCCCGGAGTCTCGAGAATCCATCGCCATCTGAACCTCTTCTCCAAACCGAGCCATTCTATGGAAGAAAAAACGATGATAAGCCTTGTAGAAATGTTGTATTCTTGTATATCAAAGCATGAACAATCTAATGGATTGAAATAGTAAAAGATCCACTTTCAATCCATTGACGACCTTTTGGAGCACCAAAAGTATCCCTGAAAAAGTTACATGTAATGTAATTCCATGCTGAAGTAAACTACAAAAGGTAAAATTCGTGAGGCGTCTTAATACAAATTCAACAATGTATAACGATTCGGTCACACGGATTGTAAAATAACTCAATCTATAGCATATCAGTCATCCCATCTGTCCAGGCGAGTGAAAAGTGATAGCCTCGCTCCAGGCAAGTTTCAACGTAAGCAAATCATTGGATCCACCGACTTTTCTAAAACGTATTAACATGAGTTACGTACACTATAGAATGCATGTTTAGCCTAAACCCAGTTGATCTTCGTTAGATAATGGAATACTCGTCTCCAACAACTTTAAGCATCTCCTCTCGTCCAGCCAAATTCGATATTGGTAACTTTCCGGAACGATTGGTGTACTAACACATTTTTGCATTCCTTTATCCGCTTATCAATCAGAAATGTAATTGTTTCTGGAGAGAGAAACATTGGATGCGATAATACTGTTTTGATAGGCGCACGCTTATCTTTCAAAAAGATCACCTGCCTCTAAATGCGCTGCGAGCGCAAGCTCCCGCACGCTTGCGCAACGCAACCCCCTCCCACGTCTTTCAGTATGGCAATTTTCAACATCCATCCCAATGAGAATTATCATGCGATAGAAAAATCATATTTCCGTTTCCATGGCAATACATCTTTCAGCGTTCAATGATATACGCTGACATGTTCTCAAAATTGTCACTTTCCAAAAATACGCATGAACTATGCATTACATAAATCCATTATCCAGACCATTTGCAGGTCCTTGTAAGTTCTAAATGTATAGCAAGAAGCATCATTCATAAAGGGGTGGGTAGAAGGGTGGGCTGAAATCGCCTTTGAAATTTAAGGAACACATTAGGAATCCTATCTGTGAGCATTATGTTATAGTAAAATGCAGGTAGATACACATACTCTAGGCCTCTTTCTCTGAAATGCATTTCAAAACGTTTTCTGCCTAACATGAGGTGTGTCATTGGTACCACTAGGTGACAGTCATTGCATCAGAGAACACACCATCAACATGAACTGTAAGGGTTTCTATAGAACCACTAACGCAACACTAGCCTCCCACTGGGCACCAACTGGTTAAATCAACGTTGTTAATGTATTGTGATGTGGAATCTACATGGACAATACATTGGATTTGAAAAAGTAGTCAACTGTTGTTTCGAGTGTAACATTTCTACCATAGGATTATGTCATCATGGAAACCAATTTTCAACATGGACAAACCTTTAAACGACGTAATATCTTCTAAGTAATATCCACAATAAGAAAAAAAAACTATAGGCCTGTAAGGACCTTCTACTTAACAGAGCAAATTAAATGTAATCATCAATCCTACTGTATATCATCAATTAAGCTTTTTAAGCCTATATAGCATTTGGAAAGTCATCAACAGCTATTGATCAAATTCAGCCCAGGATTCAACTAAAAACGTTGGTTGATTTCAAATGGAATCTACAAGTTCATAATAAATATGTTGGATTCATCTCTTCATCTCAACCAAAAATGTAAGTTAAAGAATAGGACAGTGGCGACCAGTCATTCGGGGCAGGAGAGGTGGCAACCTGTCATTAATGTATTTTTATTATACCTTTATTTAACCAGGTAGGTCAGTTGAGAACAAGTTCTCATTTAGAACTGCAACCTGGCCAAGATGAAGCAAAGCAGTGTGACACAAACAGCCAATAACACAATAGAAAAATATATATACAGTGTGTGCAAAAATGAGGTAAGATTAGGGAGGTAAGGCAATAAATAGGCCGTGGTGGCGAAATAATTACAATTTAGCAATTAAACACTGGAGTGATGGATGTACAGAAGATGAATGTGCAAGTAGAGATACTGGGATGCAAAGGAGCAAAAAATAAATAAATAACAATATGGGGATGAGGTAGTTGGATGGGCTATTTACAGATGGTCTATGTACAGGTGGGATATGTACAGGTGGGCTATGTACAGGTGCAATGATCTGTAAGCTACTCTGACAGCTGATGCTTAAAGTTAGTGAGGAAGATATGTGTCTCCAGCTTCAGTGATTTTTGCAATTTGTTCCAGTCATTGGCAGCAGAGAACTGGAAGGAAAGGCGGCCAAAGTAGGAAATGGCTTTGGGGGTGACCAGTGAAATATACCTGCTGGAGCGCGCGCTACGGGGGGAGGCTGCTATGGTGACCAGTGAGCTGAGATAAGGCGGGGCTTTACCTAGCAAAGACTTATAGATGACCTGGAGCCAGTGGGTTTGACAAGGAATATGAAGCGAGGGCCAGTCAACGAGAGCATACAGGTCGCAATGGTGGGTAGAATATGGGGCTTTGGTGACAAAACGGATGGCACTGTGATAGACTGCATCCAGTTTGCTGAGTAGAGTGTTGGAGGCTATTTTGTAAATGACATCGCCGAAGTCAAGGATCGGTAGAATACACAGTTTTACGAGGGTATGTTTGGCAGCATGAGTGAAGGATGCTTTGTTGCGAAATAGGAAGCAGATTGTAGATTTATTTTGGATTGGAGATGCTTAATGTGAGTCTGGAAGGAGAGGTATGTGTAGTTGGTATGTGTAGGTATGTGTAGTTGCCCACATATTCTAAGTCAGAACCATCCAGAGTAGTGATGCTGGACAGGTGGGCAGGTGAGAGCAGCGATACGTTGAAGAGCATGCGTTTAGTTTTACTTGGATTTAAGAGCAGTTGGAGGTCATGGAAGGAGAGTTGTATGGCATTGAAACTCATCTGGGGGTTAGTTAACACAGTGTCAAAAGAAGGGCCAGATGTAACGACGTTCTTCTGTTGAAGGAGGAGCAGACCAAAATGCAGCGTGGTGGTTACTCATGTTTAATGATGGAAAATGACTTGACATGAAAATACTGAAATGTACAAAAACAACAGACGGAAACGTGAAAAAACTATACAGCCTATCTAGTGAAACTAAACACAGAGACAGGAACAATCACCCACGAAACACTCAAAGAATATGGCTGCCTAAATATGGTTCCCAATCAGAGACAACGATAATCACCTGACTCTGATTGAGAACCGCCTCAGGCAGCCATAGACTATGCTATACACCCCACAAAACCCCAAGACGAAACACACCATAATAAACCCATGTCACACCCTGGCCTGACCCAATAAATGAAGATAAACATAGTAAATTTTAACCAGGGCGTGACACCAGATGAATACAGAATAGTGTCGCCTGGGTAGAGATGGATCAGAGAATCACCAGCAGCAAGAGCGACATCATTGATATATACAGAGAAAAGAGTCGACCCGAGAATTGAACCCTGTGGCACCCCCATAGAGACTGCCAGAGGTCCGGACATCAGGCCCTCCGATTTGACACACTGAAATCTGTCTGAGAAGTAGTTGGTGAACCAGGCAAGGCAGTCATTTGAGAAACCAAGGCTGTTGAGCCTGCCGATAAGAACGCGGTGATTAACAGAGTCGAAAGCCTTGGCCAGGTCGATGAATACGGCTGCACAGTATTGTCTTTTATCGATGGTGGTTACGATATCGTTTAGGACCTTGAACGTGGCTGAGGTGCACTCATGTCCAGCTCGGAAACCAGATTGCCTATCAGAGAAGGTATGGTGGGATTCGAAATGGTCGGTGATCTGTTTGTTAATTAACTTGGCTTTCGAAGACTTTAGAAAGTCAGGGTAGGATGGATATAGGTCTAGAGTGTCACCCCCTTTGAAGAGGGGATCTCAGACAATACGATAGAGAGGTTGAACAGGCTAGTAATTTTAGAAACAAAGGGTGCAGATTGTCTTAGCTGGAGTCGTCTCTTCATTGACGTTGAGACTGGTGTTTTGCAGGTACTATTTAATGAAGCTGCCAGGTGAGGACTTGTCAGAAATCTGTTTCTCAAACTAGACACTCAAATGTACTTGTCCTCTTGCTCAGTTGTGCACCAGGGCCTCCCACTCCTCTTTCTATTCTGGTTAGAAACAATTTGCGCTGTTCTGTGAAGGGAGTAGTACACAGCGTTGTAAGAGATCTTCAGTTTCTTGGCAATTTCTCACATGGAATAGCCTTCATTTCTCAGAACAAGAATAGACTGACGAGTTTCAGATGAAAAGTCTTTGTTTCTGGCCATTTTGAGCCTGTTAACGAACCCACTAATGCTGATGCTCCAGATACTCAACTAATCTAAAGAAGGCTAGTTTCATTGCCTCTTTAATCAGCATAGCAGTTTTCAGCTGTGCTAACATAATTGCAAAAGGATTTTCTAATGATCAATTAGCCTTTTAAAATGATAAACTTGGATTAGATAACACAACGTGCCATTGGAACACAGGAGTGATGGTTGCTGATAATGGGCCTTTGTACGCCTATGTGGATATTCCATTAAAAATCCGCTGTTTCCAGCTACAGTAGTCATTCACAACATTAACAATGTCTACACTGTATTGCTGATCAATTTGATGTTATTTTAATGGACAAAAAATTTGCTTTTCTTTCAAAAACAAGGCCATTTCTATGTGGCCGTTTAAAAAAAAAATGTTATATAGTTATATTGACTACATCCGTCCTAGGTTGCTCATTAATGTCTTAATCGAAATTACAGATTGCCTTTTATACACTCGTCGTCCCCTTATGTCATAGTTTGTACACCTCGATTGTTAGAAGAAACCACATTTGTCTAAGCAAGTCAGCCATATCAGATATGTTTTTTTAAAAGGCAGGAAATTAGGCTGAATGAACTGTTTCGCTGCCAGAAAAGGCTCCGGTAGCCAGGGGTAGCAGTAATAAGGTGTTGGGACTGCTGTTGGAACACCTTTATGTATGCCCTAACAGTTTGTGGGTACCGCTTGTCACCGTTATATGGAAATTAATGTATTGTTTAGTGTAGTACTGTGCATTGGCTTTGCTAAAAAAATAAAAATAAATTGCCCCACCAAGATTTACATGCTAAAATTGCCACTGGAATAGGATTAAATCAAATCAAACTGTATTTAAAGTGCATCTAAAGTTTGATTTGACCCTATTCTTTAACTTGGATTTTTGGTTGAAATGGAGACGTGAATCTAACGTGTAAATTATTAATTTGTAGACAAACTGGAATTAAAGTCAGACTCAGTGGCATGGGTGGAGCTATCCAAGCAGAAGAAACATCTCAAGTCAAATCAAACTTTATTTGTCACATGCGCAGAATACAACAAGTGTTGACCTTACCGTGAAATGCTTACTTACAAGCCCTTAACCATCAGTGCAGTTCAAGAAGAGTTTTTTTTTACCAAATAAACTCAAGTAAAAAATAATAAAAAGTAACACAATAAAATAACAATAACGAGGCTACAGGTCAGTTGAGGTCATTTGTACATGTAGGTAGGGGTGAAGTGACTATGCATAGATAATAAACAGCCAGCAGCAGCAGTGTACAAAACAAATGGGGGGGGGGGGGGGGGGGGGTGTCAATGTAAATTGTCCATTGGCCATTTGATTAATTGTTCAGCAGTCTAATGGCTTGTGGGTAGAAGCTGATAAGGAGCCTTTTGGTCCTAGACTTGGTCCTAGACTACCGGCGCTCCGGTACCGCTTGCCCGCATGGTAACAGAGAAAACAATCTATGACTTGGGTGACTGGAGTCTCTGACAATTTTATGGGCTTTCCTCTGACACTGCCTATTATATAGGTTGTGGATGGCAGGAAGCTTGGCCCCAGTGATGTATTGGGCCATACACACTACCCTCTGTAGCGCCTTACGGTCAGATGCCGAACAATGATGCAACCGGTCAGGGCGCTCTCAATGGTGCAGCTGTAGAACTTCTTGAGGATCTGGGGACCCAAGCCAAATCCTTTCAGTCTTCTGAGGGGGAAAGGTTATGTCATGCCCTCTTCACGACTATCTTGGTGTGTTTGGACCATGATAGTTTGTTGGTGATGCGGACAGCAAGGAACTTGAAACTCTCGACCCGCTCCACTACAACCCTTTCGATGTTAATGGGGGCCTGTTTGGCCCGTCTTTTCCTGTAGTCCACGGTCAGCTCATTTGTCTTGCTCACATTGAGGGAGAGATTGTTGTGCTGGCACCACACTGCCAGTTCTCTGACCTCCTCCCTATAGGCTGTCTCATCGTTGTCAGTGTTGTGTCGTCAGGAAACTTAATGATGGTGTTGGAGTTATGTTTGGCCACGCAGTCATGGGTGAACAGCAAGTACAGGAGGGGACTAAGTACTCACCCCGGAGAGGCCCCAGTATTGAGGATCAGTGTGGCAGACAAGTTGTTGCCTACCCATACCACCTGGGGGCTGCCCATCAGGAGGTCCAGGATCCAGTTGCAGAGAGAGGTGTTTAGTCCCAGGGTCCTTAGTTTAGTGATGAGTTCATCTCCTTTAAATGTTGATATTTGTTTGCATTGACAGCCAAACACAATTCAGTAACACTTTTGCAATATGGTAAATAGCCTATTAACTTATGATATGTTGGATTCAAATCTGCATCTCAACCAAAAAATACAAGTTATAGAAATCAAATAATAGGATTAAGCCAGTGGCTCAGATATAACTATCCAAGCAGTAGATAGTTGATATATGGTTGCGTTGTCAACCAAGCATAAATCAATATATTAGGTAGGAGTTTGTCTTGGGGTCATTGTCTTGCTGGATGATCAACTGCCAGGGCAGCAGGGTAGCCTAGTGGTTAGAGCGATGGACTAGCAACCAGAAGGTTGCAAGCTCAAACCCCCAAGCTGACAAGGTACAAATCTGTCTCTCTGCCCCTGAACAGGCAGTTAACCCACTAGTCCTAGGCCATGATTGAAAATAAGAATTTGTTCTTAACTGACTTGCCTAGAAAAATAAAAATGTGTGGTCTGGTTTCAAACTCCTAGCAGAGGCAACCAGGTTTTTGGCTATAATGTCCTGGTACATGGTAGAGTTCATGATGATGTCGACCTTAACAAAGGCCCTAGGACCAGTGAAAGCATAACATCAAAGATCCACCACCATATTTTTTGTAGGTATGAGGTTCTTTTCTTAGCCAAACCCACCACTGGTGTGCGTGGCCAAGGAGCTTTATTTTCATCTCATCTGACCATAAGCACCAGGTTCCAACCCAAATGCCAATACATTTGCATCTGTTGGTTGCTCTCAATAAAGTTTTTTTTTATGGCAACCCTTCCACATAGCCTATTGGCATGCAGGTGATGTGCAATTGTAGATTTGGAGTCCTGAAGATGCAACCAAGTTCTATAATTCTCCAACTGTGGCCCTTGGACTTTTCTTTGGCTTTTATTTGTGCGTCCAACTTTGTGTGGACTGATATGGG
The DNA here is from genome assembly GCF_036934945.1 of Oncorhynchus masou masou. Classification (NCBI taxonomy): domain Eukaryota; kingdom Metazoa; phylum Chordata; class Actinopteri; order Salmoniformes; family Salmonidae; genus Oncorhynchus; species Oncorhynchus masou. The sequence continues at coordinate 29,530,828 of NC_088228.1, forward strand.
GAAAAAATAATTGAATCCATTTTAGAGTAAGGCTGTAAGGTAACAACATTTGGAAAAGGGCTGAACACTTTCAGAATGGACTGTATGCACAAAAAGTGCTGTAATTTCTAAATCGTTCACCTGATATGGATTAAAATACCCTACATTTGACTACATCAAGCAAGTGACTCTACAATTTTGTTGGATGGCATTTTCTGTTTGTTTTGCTTGTGTTTCAGATTATTTTGTGCCCAATAGAAATTAATGGTAAATAATGTATTGTGTCATTTTGGAGTCACTTTTATTGTACATAAGAATATAATATGTTTCTAAACACTTCTACATTAATGTGGAGGACACCATGATTACAGATAGTACTGAATGGATCGTGAATAATGATGAGTGAGAAAGTTACAATCGCACTAATATCATAACCCCACCCTAAAACGCTAACCTTCACTGGTATTGTAATGGTGAGAGGATAGCATGTCTTGGGGATAATTTCTAAATGGTTCACCCGCTATGGGTGAGAATACTATCAAATTAAAGCTGACAGTCTGCACTTTAACCTCATATTCATTGTATCATTTCTAATCGAAAGTGCTGGAGTACAGAGCCAAAAACAACCAAAAATGTGTTGCTGTATGAAATAATCAAGAGCGCCAACACTTTTGGATGTGACTGTATTCGCTTTAGGCTACACATCGAGAGCATTGAGATATTTGTATTCGTGAAGACGAACTTGTAGGCTACTGTTTAAAATATTTAACCAATCCAGGTCATTGTGCTAATATCGGAATGTCATGTCTGAAATAAAAATAGATCATGAAATAGATCTTGAAGGGCCACCCCCCTTTATGAGGGAGAGAGAGGAGAAAGCAGGGGCTTTAACACTAGTTCAGAGTGTGATGGAGACCTCATTTGGCAACCAGGCTCTCTCATTCCATTTGCGGCTGTCCTTCCCTTCCCAATGGGGGCCGAGGGAGATGTGGAGATGGATCTTACAAATGACTACCACGTCGTCCAAACACTCCCTCCCCCCATCCCTATGGGTATACTGTATGCGATGTATACTGTATGTGCAGATAAGGAGAGAGAGATAAAGAGAGAAAGAAAGAGAGGGGGAGCGAGAAAGAAGGATGGAGAAAAAACAAACAAAAAACAAAACATTTAAATCCAGCTATCTGTTTTACATAAACCAAAATTACATAAAGCACAAAAAAAGACCCTCAGAGGTAGGCCTAAAATATTTGTAAATTTCTGTAAACATTCCTTTTTCTCTATCTTAACAGTTGTTTCCATAGCGACACAGCTCTCTTGAATTTCTGCTCTGTTCTTTTCATTTTGCCAACAAAAGCCACATTGCACAATAGAGCAACCTCTTCCTACAGAAATCGGTTTCCCCCCAGGGAAACTCCGCTTCAAGCACATCATGTCAAGGTTTCAGTCCCTCTAGATAAACGGAGAGGCCAATACCACCTTCAAACAATATTTCTATCCGGTAAAATAAGTGAACTGAACGTGTATGAACACCGCTCAGCTTACTATGTTGGATGTAACAACCGATCATGATCCAATGTCTAATCATCAAAGTTGCACAGAGAAACACGTTTGAGTTTGTTTCCAGATTGAATCCACGTCATGCATAATAATCATGCCTTCAGATGTCACTTCATAATTCATGGCATCAGAAGGTTTAGCATGGTTGTTCCTATGACAGCACCAGGAACAATCGAGTAACCTTCTGCCTGTTCTGGTGGGGGTAACCGGATGTAGTAGGTGGAGGCCACATCTGCACTACACCTCCACTATAATGACCTCTGTAAGGGGGTCATGGCAGAAATGGTGTGCTGTTATTATGTGTTTCAGTAGGAAGTCTTGTATTGGATATACAAAGAGGAGAAGAGCAGTTCCGGTGCCATCTCTTGTTTCTCCAGACATTGCAGGAAAACAAATTATGTATTTATCTCTTCATAACATTTAGGAGGAGGAAATTATAATAAGCACAGCCCTTTTTAAAGATATTCCCAGATGCACCACGTTAAAACGTTAATGGGTGTACTTATCGCCAGAACTCGGAAGAGCATTTATGTAACTGTCGACAGAGACTTTCACCAAAAAACAGTGACTGGAGTGACTTTATCCTTTTTATTTTTCTCCGTTACCTAGCAACAGACACGCTATATTCCTGAGTTATGTTAGTTTGGACATACCAATAACTGAGGCTTATATAAATAGACATATTCTTCGTAACAAACTGTACACCACACCCCAAATCAAAGTTGCATTTTGATAATGGTAAAATGTTGTTTATGTCTCCTACAGCAATCACTATCCTGTACAATATTGCTCAAAGATAACAACTGTCAGTCAAAAGTGGTTGGTCCATCCCATCCTGTGACACTTGTCAAAAAGGTTTCCATCTTCAGACACACACTCATATGTCAATTAAAAGGGATTTGTTACCTTTCGTAAGATCCTTAGAAATACTTTATTGAAACCAGTCATCCACTACTTGTGTAACCTCACCATCTCTACTGCTCTAGTTTAGCAAATACCCAAACTATTTTGTGTACCGCTAGGAAGAACAAGACGTTCTCTTTCAATTGTCATCTCCACTATCTATCTGATTTTCCACGGTCTGCTTTGTTTTATTCTGTGGCATCCTCTAATGGTCAGGTATGCACACTACACTCAGATAAACCATGATGCCTGGCCTTTCTGCTGGACATGCTATTAGGCCTCCAAAAACACTTGAGGTGGGATTCGGGAGGAACGCGTGGGAATAAATGTGTGTTCCCAAATTGAATCTCATTTTGACATTCTGAAACTGTTGTTAAGGGTGAATTCCCAGTGATTCCCAAACCTGATAGACACCATAGTGCAAGACTGAGAGAGTAACCGATGCATTCAATGTTGCACATTGGAACACTGGGTTGCAACCCAAAATAAACAGCTCTACCAATTATGTTTGGCTGTATATGATGAATGAGTGAGGGGGCGGTGGGGGGGGGGTGAAGCAAGAGAGTGTGTGCTTGTGTAATAGGGATACAAAAGAGTAATTACGTACGTGTGTATGACAGAGTGAGAGAGAGCACGGAGGAGACAGAATGAGAGTGAATTCATCAGAGAGAAATAGAGAGAGAGGACGCATGAGAAAGAAAGCATGAGAGAGACAGAGACAAAGAGAGAGTGACACAACGACCCAGTATATTCCAGTATGTGCTGTATGTACGGAATGATGAAGAGCGTGTGTTGGGGCCAGTGGGGGGCGAGAGGGGGATAGAGAAATGAGGGGGGTCGACAGTGATAGAGTGACACAGTCAAGTGAGTTCCGAAGGAGTTCCTTCCTGATGCTAAGGAGTTAATCAGAGCTCCAGGCTTCAGAGCTCAATGTTCCACAAGCAAGCTATGCATACTGTAGCTTGGGTTCAACATAATTTTGCTCTGCCCCATGGCAAAAATATAATAATAAATAGTAAGAATAATTATAATAATATATTTTGGGGGGGTTGGGGAGGCATGCTCAAACCTTGCATGGGCCCTGCAAAACTGCGCTACGCCACTGACCTCAATGTTGACTGATTATACTGTGCATTCCTATAAATGACTGTATACATTTTATTCCTGTATACATTCTGTACATTTCTTTCCCCGTGCTTCTTTTCATCTTGACACATGCCAGAGATGTGAAAAGAGAACCCCTCCCCCTCTATCTTGTGTACTTACTCCCACTCTTTCCTGCGGGCTTGTGGTGTGCTCTGCATCTTGTGCGACTCGTGGGCTCTGATCACATCCTTCTGATCCACAATGCCCCCGCGTCTCCTCTGCATACTACAGGGGCTCACAGACCCCGAGCCTGTGTCCGACCCGGCCTTTTCCACCCTGTAAGGGACGTCGAAGCTGGCTGCCCGCGGGGGTAGAGCGAGGGTCTCCAGGCCGGAGCGGGGAACCTGCAGGGAGCAGGAACGGGACCCCTGGGCTAGGCCCCCCTGACGGGTGGTGCCCGGGCTGGGCATCGGGGTTCGACGCCATGCCTCGGGCTCAGGGAGAGAGAGGGAGGAGCGGGTGCCATGCATCCCCATACTGGTGGTGCAGACTTTGGGACCGGAAGCCAAACCCACTGGGGCACAGTGGTCTGGCATCAGAGAGAGAGATTTATCTGAGCTGGTGAGCATCTCTGGATAGAAGAGCTGCTGGGATCAACATAATGCTAGGGAGAGAGAGAGAGAGAGAGAGAGAGAATATATGTCTTTGAATATTTTTTTTCTGTAACTCAATCTGATAACCAGAAGCTAATAACAAGCTAAAGAAAATCTCTGTTCGGTCTTATCTTATGCAGACCAGACAGATATGTTTTCTCCTATCTCACAGACAGTGAGTCCACCTGCCTCGAGGTTCGCTATTTTAATCCTTTAACATCTTGTCCAATGTAGGAGCACCCAATGGTCACCTTTATTTGACAGTTGGTCCGTTCCTTTTAGTGATGATGACGATGTTGTCAAATAAAAAGGGGTTGAAAGTCTGTTCCTTGCGGAGGCGTAAGTCTGTATTGATATTTGACTGAAGAATAATTGGGTGTATCTTGCCATTTCGCACAGCTGGATGAAAAGAAAAGTACAGTGATCTCCCTGGATGCAGTCCTATGTTCTTTCGGCGTTAATAGCTGTTTATGTGAAGCTAACTACTAATACATAACCAATATTTACTAACGAACCAAGCACGTAGAGAGGATAATAGGGTAAGGAGAATTATAGATGGAAAACCGAGCTTTCACTCTAGACTTTTGTTTCTAGGGAACACTATACAATCTCCAAAACGAGGATGCTGACAACAGAATACGGCAATTCCAATTCACCGATAGGAGAACATTCATTTCAATGGAGTAAAAGAATGACCTGATCCTCTCTAACCTCACCTTTCCTGAATGCAATCTGATGACACGAACAAAATCTACCCAATCATACACTATATTAAAATGACCTAAATAAGAGCATATCATTGGATGATAATGTAAATGCCAGGGGTTCATCACACCGTTATTAACATCCTTGCTCCAACGGATCTCACAGGATTACCCTGGCTGATCTTAATTTGATTACCCTGTTGCAGTATAACTTTCCTGCAATGCAGGAAATGTAAAACGTGTAGTGTATTTGAGGTTTAAAAAGACTTCTGAAGTTTGCCATTTCCACTTTGAAATTTCAGACTTGATTTTACCTTACGAAAAATGCATAAAACGCTACAAAATTGTCCATTAATTATTATCCATATAAAAATGTATATTTCCTGTTACTGCAGGATTATTTTCCTGCTGTAGTAAACTGGCTCAAATTAAGATCCTACACCTGTATCAGGCACCTCAATCGGCTATTTAAGTATGTTGGCATTGGCAAGAGAACAGAACAGCGGATAGCTGTGACTGTCTGAGACAGAGGAGAGACAAGGCCGTTTCCATTGAGCAGGATCTGAAAGGAGCTTTATGGAGTGTGGGAGAGCTGAGGCACAGGGAGAGGAGGGAGAGTGAGTCACTTATCAGCAGCTAGGCTCATTAGACCTGTACAGCCACAGGAGACATGACTGCAGAGCTGCCTCTGCCCTCACCTAGGCTACAGTAGAGGGACAGCCTGTGACAGCCAGCATACCGTGAAAGGGTGAGAGTATTCTATTGTGCTTTGTGTCCTGGATCTTGGCCTCATATTATCATTAAAGCAACAGCTGTGGGAAAAAGGTTAGACACACCTAAACCAACATGATGTGAATCATATCAGTCTGGACTTCAGTATAAGGTATATTTGAGCGGATCATTAGTAGTACTATTTATTCTGCCATATGACAGGTGTCATAGTAGCTAAATAAATGAATGACAGAAAAACGTCTTCAGACCACGTCAAGCCATGAGCGTCTTCCCTCACAAACATAAAGCCATGGGGCAGCTAGAATATAATAGAATAGACTAGATAATCAGGATGTCCTCATGCCTTTTTCCATCTTCATCATAAAGTTAACCACTCCATTGAGATTCTCTGTCATTTTTAATTTGTAAACATTTCCTTGGCTGTTATCTTGAACAACACTTAATTAGTGCGCCCACGTACCCGGGAATTGTTTGAAACAAGAGTTGGCAAGTTATACCTGCCTTTTGCCTAACTGGTGTGTGTCAAACATGAGTCGGCTGTGAAATTAAGATCCTAGATCCTAATGCGATAATAAAAACCGGGCTACCAACAGGTATATTTGGAATTATAGGATGTTTTTATGGACATTTCAAATTAACGAAAACCACCAATTAAGAACATTACAATATAATCAGAGAACATAATAAACGACTAGAAACAACTTACAATGGTTACGCAGGGAATACAGTAATGGAAGGTCGGAAAAAACACCAATTAACTGATCTGTAAAAACATAATTTACCTTGAAGTGACGTCCCTTTCTCCATTCTACATGTTATGCGACTCGCGGCAGGGCACCTGCTATCAAAATGACACGAAATGTGTCTTATTCTCTTCTTATTCCTCAAGTTGTCGTTGACTATGGTTAGAAACGATTTTGTGCGGAATCCTTGAGGGATGATGATTAGTGCTGTGCGGCTAAATCCAGGAGAGTGGGAGCCAAGGAGTCTAGCTGAGATCAACGTAGGCTATAAAGGCTGCATAGGGAAGGAAGGGAAAGGGGCTATGCATGGAATTCATCCCAACAATCATATACTCTCTGCAGGGATATGAGTAATTGTTAGATCAAGTACAGCATGTTATATTATATAGTCACTAGTATATGGCTAACTTCTGTTAATTGACCATCTTAATGTTTACTGTGAATATCGTAACCCACTCAAGCCTATTTGAAAAGCCTAATAACAACAACAATTTATTCATCTTCTGTAGCGCTTTTCATTACAAAAAAAAAATAATAAACCTCAAAGCACTCGAAAAAGGCAGAAAAAGACGATCAAGAATCAAATCAAATAGCTACAGTGTATGATAAGAGTCGGTCTGTACCACGATTTGAGTGTTTCCAGCCTCCAACAGATGGAGCAGATAGTCAAGAGGGAATCACATGGCTTGAGCAGAGGGAGGTTAACAGTCCCACCTAATGTCACACCTGGTTTTATTCATTTGGGAAAACATTTTTGGAATTCCTTTTTCTTTCAGTTGAAGCACCGTGCAATGGCTTGGACGTCCTTCTGCTTAATCGATCAAGGAAGAACAAGGATCAAAACTACTGTATGCCTGAGGAAGTGAATAAGAACATTATTTACACAATACACATCAATGCAATATTGTTGAAATGGTCATAGGCTATTTGATACTATGGTGCTAAAGTAAAACTACAGTATACCACACATTTTCCACTAGATGGTGGCCTAGTCTTACAAGTATTACATTTACATTTGAGTCATTTAGCAAACGCTCTTATCCATTACAACAGTAGAACCAATCACTCAATGACAGTCAGCGATAGACTCCTCAACTTGTTAAATATTCAGCTTTGTCAACTTCTATTTTGAAATAAAATTGTCAAGCATCGCAAGGAATGGAACTCTGAATATTAGATTTTGAGTGATAGTCATATGGAAAGTGAAATGTGACAAATACGTTTAATTAAAGCCAGACTCAGTAAGTCCCAAATAAAATGTGGCTACTTCACCAAAACTATGTGGACACCTGCTCGTCAAACATCTCATTCAACAAAATCATGGACATTAATAAGGAATTGGTCCCACCTTTGTGCTATAATAGCCTCCACTCTTTTGGGAAGGCTTTCCACTAGATGTTGGAACATTGCTGCAGGGACTTGCTTCTATTCAGCCACAAGAGCATTATTGAAGTTGAGCAGTTATGTTGGGCGGTTAGGCCTGGCTCGCAGTCGGCGTTCCAATTCATCCCAAAGGTGTTCGATGGGGTTGAGGTCAGGGCTCTGTGCAGGCCAGTCAAGTTCTTCCACACCAATCTCAACAAACCATTTTTGTATGGACCTCGCTTTGTGCATGGGGGCATTGTCATGCTGAAACAGGAAAGGGACTTAGCCAAACTGTTGCCACAAAGTTAGAAGGACAGAATCGTCAGTCCAGAGAATGTGTTTCCACTGCTACGTGTTTCAGCACTCGGTTGTCCCGTTCTTGGAAATCGCAAATTCAACTATGAGTGGTTTGAAAGGAATCAGTGGCTAACTGCAAGAGTTGCAAAGCAATCACTATTTTGCTTCCTCTGCCTGCTATTTATGGACAGGATGTGTGGTCCAAGTCTGTGTTTCAGGATTTGAAACATCTGTCTGAAAAGGTCTCTTTTCCACACTTAAAAAGATAAACATTCTTAACCGACATTCCAAAACTATAGTTTGTTAACAAGACATTTGTTGAGTGGTTGTGACTCCAACCTAAGTGTATGTTAACTTCTAACTTCAACTGTATCCTAAGAATTGGCAATAGAAACTAAGGTAAAACAAATGAAAATGCACATAGTTTGCTGCAGTGGCGACCCGTCACCTGTTTTGAGCCCAACCTGTTGTTGTTTTGTCTACCTTGTGCATGACACAAGTAATTTTTCCAACAAATGTTTACAGACAGATTATTTCACTTCTAATTCACTGTATCACAATTCCCATGGGTAAGAAGTTTACATACTAAGTTGACTGTGCCTTTAAACAGCTTGGAAAATTCCAGAAAATTATGTTATGGCTTGAGAAGCTTCTGACAGGCTAACTGACATCATTTGAGTCAATTGGAGGTGTACCCGTGGATGTATTTCAAGGCCTACCTTCAAACTCAGTTACTTTTTGCTTGACATTGACATCATGGGAAAATCAAAAGAAATCAGCCAAGACCTCAGAAAAAAATTGTAGACCTCCACAAGTCTGGTTCATCCTTGGGAGCAATTTCCAAACACCTGATGGTACCACGTTCATCTGTACAAACAATAGTACGCAAGTATAAACACCATGGGACAACGCAGCCGTCATACCGCTCAGGAAGGAGACGCATTCTGTCTCCTAGAGATGAACGTACTTTGGTGCGAAAAGTGCAAATCAATCCCAGAACAATAGCAAAGGACCTTGTGAAGATGCTGTAGGAAACAGGTACAAAAGTATCTATATCCACAGTAAAACATATATCGACATAACCTGAAAAGTCGCTCAGCAAGGAAGAAGCCACTGCTCCAGAACCGCCATAAAAAAGCCAGACTACGGTTTGCAACTGCACATGGGGACAAAGATTGCACTTTTTGGAGAAATGTCCTCTGGTCTGATGAAACAAAAATGGAACTGTTTGGCCATTGTTGTGTTTGGAGGAAAAAGGGGGAGGCTTGCAAGCCGAAGAACACCATCCCAACCGTGAAGTACGGGGGTGTCAGCGTCATGTTGTGGGGATGCTTTGCTGCAGGAAGAACTGGTGCACTTCACAAAATAGATGGCATCATGAGGTAGGAAAATTATGTGGAAATATTGAAGCAACATCTCAAGACATCAGTTAAAGTTAAAGCTTGGTCACAAATGGGTCTTCCAAATGGACAATGACCCCCAAGCTTACTTTCAAACTTGTGGCAAAATGTCTTAAGGTCAACAAAGTCAAGGTATTGGAGTGGCCATCACAAAGCCCTGACCTCATCCCATTGAAAATGTGTGGGCAGAACTGAAAAAGTGTGTGCAAGCAAGGAGGCCTACAAACCTGACTGAGGTACGCCAGCTCTGTCAGGAGGAATGGGCCAAAATTCATCCAACTTATTGTGGGAAGCTTGTGGAAGGCTACACGAAATGCTTGACCGAAGATAAACAATTTAAAGGCGATGCTAACAAATACTAATTGAGTGTATATAAACTTCTGACCCACTGGGAATGTGATGAAAGAAAGAAATCATTCTCTCTACAATTATTCGGACATTTCACATTCTTAAAATAAAGTGGTGATCCTAACTGTCCTAGGGACAGGGATTTTTTACTGGGATTAAATGTCAGGAATTGTAAAAAACTGAGTTTAAATGTATTTGGCTAAGGTGTATATAAACTTCTGACTTAAACTGTACATCCATTATATTAATGTATCCTTAATAAATTAACTTGCCTGGGTCAGAGAAGTTGTCAGTCTTATCACATTCATATGCATGGCACAGTGGAGATGACAAACAAAACTGCAACATGTTTCATATGCTGGACACGCTAGGATTGTTACATGGGGACGAAATATTGTCGAGACACTTTTTTCCGGGGGAGATTAAGTTTATAAATTTACTCTGCTGGGCTGTGGGACAGTGGATGCGCATTGATAAATCTTACTGAACTGTTAACAGACATTCCCCATGGAATATGGGAATTGTGGTGCTATAAATCCCTGCCATCAACCAATCCGCATCCAGGACCCAAACAACCCGTTTTATAACTGACCGACAGGCTCGACTCGTTCTTAGCAACATTTTTAATTGTGTTTTTTACATTGGATAAAAGTAAACACTCAGAGCTAGAAAATGGTATATCATACACTAGGAACAATGTGAAAGTAATTCTGCTTTGAAAATTGGTCAACTTGTAACCCCACTTTTCAAAAAAATTCCCTTTAATGTTTTTGTACACCTACTGGCAGGGCCGGCCATGGACATTCTGCTGCCCTACGCGAGACAAAAAACTGCCGCCCCCCCTCCTATCCCGCTAAACTATGTACAGAAGAAGTCGGCATTAGGTTTGGGCTTGGGACAAAAATAAAATCTCAGCTAAAAGTTGGAGGAACAGAACATAATAGCAGCCCAATTCATATGCTACAGATTAAACACAATTTTTAACACATCTGGTTAGTAGGCTATATAATCAGTTCAATGTCAATAACAGCCTAATATTTTAAATCTGATTCCATTGATAAAATCACCAATGTCTCTATTAAATTTGATATCTATATTTATTTGTGCATTGATCGGGGAAAAACAGCTTGCAATCAAGAGAAAATGTTGCGCTGAAAAAGTCCCAAAAGAAAGGTGGATAAGGTTCCACGGATTGGGATAAAACATTTACAGAAGTCTAATGGGGGGTTTGGCTCTACCAGATTTTCAGACATTCTATTGGGCTGCAAATTTCAGAGCCCCTTTGTACTGGCTACAGACTGATCCTACTCACCCAAGACCTCTCTGGGTCCAGATTGAGTCTGAATCATGTAAACCTGCTGCACTTTCCTCTGTGTTGTGCTCGTCTCTCCCAATGTCCCTAGGCAAAAGGTGTGTCAACCCAATTGTAAAACAGTCTCTTAAACATTTACATTACATTTAAGTCATTTAGCAGACGCTCTTATCCAGAGCGACTTACAAATTGGTGAATTCACCTTCTGACATCAGTGGAACAGCCACTTTACAATAGTGCATCTAAATCATTTAAGGGGGGGGGTGAGAAGGATTGCTTTATCCTATCCTAGGTATTCCTTGAAGAGGTGGGGTTTCAGGTGTCTCCGGAAGGTGGTGATTGACTCCGCTGTCCTGGCGTCGTGAGGGAGTTTGTTCCACCATTGGGGGGCCAGAGCAGCGAACAGTTTTGACTGGGCTGAGCGGGAACTGTACTTCCTCAGTGGTAGGGAGGCGAGCAGGCCAGAGGTGGATGAACGCAGTGCCCTTGTTTGGGTGTAGGGCCTGATCAGAGCCTGGAGGTACTGCGGTGCCGTTCCCCTCACAGCTCCGTAGGCAAGCACCATGGTCTTGTAGCGGATGCGAGCTTCAACTGGAAGCCAGTGGAGAGAGCGGAGGAGCGGGGTGACGTGAGAGAACTTGGGAAGGTTGAACACCAGACGGGCTGCGGCGTTCTGGATGAGTTGTAGGGGTTTAATGGCACAGGCAGGGAGCCCAGCCAACAGCGAGTTGCAGTAATCCAGACGGGAGATGACAAGTGCCTGGATTAGGACCTGCGCCGCTTCCTGTGTGAGGCAGGGTCGTACTCTGCGGATGTTGTAGAGCATGAGCCTACAGGAACGGGCCACCGCCTTGATGTTAGTTGAGAACGACAGGGTGTTGTCCAGGATCACGCCAAGGTTCTTAGCGCTCTGGGAGGAGGGAACAATGGAGTTGTCAACCGTGATGGCGAGATCATGGAACGGGCAGTCCTTCCCCGGGAGGAAGAGCAGCTCCGTCTTGCCGAGGTTCAGCTTGAGGTGGTGATCCGTCATCCACACTGATATGTCTGCCAGACATGCAGAGATGCGATTCGCCACCTGGTCATCAGAAGGGGGAAAGGAGAAGATTAATTGTGTGTCGTCTGCATAGCAATGATAGGAGAGACCATGTGAGGTTATGACAGAGCCAAGTGACTTGGTGTATAGCGAGAATAGGAGAGGGCCTAGAACAGAGCCCTGGGGGACACCAGTGGTGAGAGCGCGTGGCGAGGAGACAGATTCTCGCCACGCCACCTGGTAGGAGCGACCTGTCAGGTAGGACGCAATCCAAGCGTGGGCCGCACCGGAGATGCCCAACTCGGAGAGGGTGGAGAGGAGGATCTGATGGTTCACAGTGTCGAAGGCAGCCGATAGGTCTAGAAGGATGAGAGCAGAGGAGAGAGAGTTAGCTTTAGCAGTGCGGAGCGCCTCCGTGATACAGAGAAGAGCAGTCTCAGTTGAATGACTAGTCTTGAAACCTGACTGATTTGGATCAAGAAGGTCATTCTGAGAGAGATAGCGGGAGAGCTGGCCAAGGACGGCACGTTCAAGAGTTTTGGAGAGAAAAGAAAGAAGGGATACTGGTCTGTAGTTGTTGACATCGGAGGGATCGAGTGTAGGTTTTTTCAGAAGGGGTGCAACTCTCGCTCTCTTGAAGACGGAAGGGACGTAGCCAGCGGTCAGGGATGAGTTGATGAGCGAGGTGAGTTAAGGGAGGAGGTCTCCGGAAATGGTCTGGAGAAGAGAGGAGGGGATAGGGTCAAGCGGGCAGGTTGTTGGGCGGCCGGCCGTCACAAGAAGCGAGATTTCATCTGGAGAGAGAGGGGAGAAAGAGGTCAGAGCACAGGGTAGGGCAGTGTGGAATCAGTTCCAATTAGCATTTAGCCTTCGAGGCTTTTTTCTCTATCAGGCCCAATTTATTATGGGGCTTTTGGCATCTGGCACCTACTGGGCCTCTCCTCACCAGCCCAATTTCTCTTTGATGATACATTTGTCTCTTTTACTCAGCTACAGGAAAAGTTAGAACATCCCCAATCCCACTATCTCCAGACTAGGAACGTTGTTAGAGCTAACACACCTGAATTTCCCAATAGGCCTGTGAGTACAGCTATAGAGAGCATCTTTGAGCTAAACAAGCTTCCTAGGGGTGCAATTTCAGATGTATAGTACCAGTCAAAAGTTTGGACACACCTACTCATTCAAGGGATTTTCTTTATTTTTACTATTTTCTACATTATAAAATAATAGTGAAGACATCAAAACTATTACATAACACATACGGAATCATGTGGTAACCAAAAACGTGTTAAACAAATCAAAACATGTTTTATTTATTTATACTCTGATGGCATTCTTATTAAAACAAAAATGAATATGTATTTGACACCCATGTGCTTTACTGGTAGGAGGAGCATTTCTTTGTGTTTTTTTTGGAGGACATTGAGGTTGGTGATTGATTTGATGGTGCCTAATGATTTTTATTGAATGTGGCTTGTGGATCCCTTATTCCTCTTGCCCTGTCAGAGACTAAAATGTGAGCATGTTGTGCCCTGTTTTTTGTTTTTTTTGTTTACACTTACATTGTTTACAGAAAAAATCATTGTAAACTTTAATTTTGGTCTGTGGACATGACTGTCTGTGAGCGTGAGTGGTTACATTTCTTCCCCCACCATCACACTCATTCTCCAGGAGCTCTCATTTGTTGACTTCTGTAACCATAAAAGCCTTGGTTTCATGCATGTTAACATTAGAAGCCTCTTCCCTAAGTTTGTTTTATTCAGTGCTTTAGCACACTTCGCCAACCCTGATGTCCTTGCCGTGTCTGAATCCTGGCTTAGGAAGGCCACCAAAAATTCTGAGATTTCCATCCCCAACAACAACATTTTCCGTCAAGATAGAACTGCCAAAGGGGGAGGAGTTGCAATCTACTGCAGAGATAGCCTACAAAGTTCTGTCATACATTCCAGGTCTATGCCCAAACAGTTAAAGCTTCAAATTCTTTACATTAATCTCTCCAGAAATAAGTTTCTCACTGTTGCCGCCTGTTATAGACCCCCCTCAGCTCCCATCTGTGCCCTGAACACCATATGTGAATTGATTGCCTCCCATCTATCTTCAGAGTTCGTTCTGTTAGGTGACCTAAACTGGGATATGCTTAATAACCTCTCTGGGATATCGTCCCACCTGGCCAAAAGCCAGGGAAAATGCAGAGCGCTAAATTCAAATAAATTACTATAAAAATCCAACTTTCATTAAATCACACATGCAAAGATAGCAAATTAAAGCTACACTTGTGAAGCCAACATGTCAGATTTCAAAAAGGCTTTTCAGCAAAAGCAAACAATGCTATAATCTGAGGATAGCACCTCCGTAAAAAAAGAGAGAAAAGCATATTTCAACCCTGCAGGCGCGACACAAAAAATAAATAAAATAAGAAATAAAAATATAATTCATGCCTTACCTTTGACGAGCTTCTTTTGTTGGCACTCCAATATGTCCCATAAACATCACGAATGGTCCTTTTGTTCGATTAATTCCGTCGATATATATCCAAAATTTCAATTTATTTGGCGCGTTTGATCCAGGAAAACACAGGTTCCAACTTGCGCAACATGACTACAAAATATCTCAAAAGTTACCTGTAAACTTTGCCAAAACATTTCAAACTACTTTTGTAATACAACTTTAGGTATGTTGTAATATAAATATTTGATAAAATTGAAGACGGGATGATCTGTGTTCAATACAGGAGGAAAACAAACTGTAGCTAGTTTTCTGGTCATGCGCCTCTATCTAACAGTACACTTCAAGTGACCCTCGTTCTGAACAGGGCTACTCCTTCATTACACAAAGAAAAAACCTCAACCAATTTCTAAAGACTGTTGACATCCAGTGGAAATGGTAGGAACTGCAAGAAGGTCCCTTAGAAATCTGGATTCCCAATGAAATTGAAAAGAGAGCGACCTCAAAAAAAAAGATTCTGAATGGTTTGTCCTCTGTGTTTCGCCTGCTAAATAAGTTATACTCACAGACATGATTCAAACAGTTTTAGAAACTTCAGAGTGTTTTCTATCCAAACCTACTAATAATATGAATTTCTTATCTTCTGGGGATGAGTAGCAGGCAGTTGAATTTGGGCATGCATTTAATCCAGATGTGAAAATACTGCCCCCTGTCACCAAGAAGTTAACACCCCGGTAGTCCTACAACCTAAGCTAGATGACCTCAATCTCACACACACAATCAAGGAACCCACCAGGTACAACCCTAAATCCGTAAACATGGGCACCCTCATAGATATTATCTGGACCAACTTGCCCTCCAAATACACCTCTGCTGTTTTCAATCAGGATCTCAGCAATCACTGCCTCATTGCCTGCATCCGCCATGGGTCTGCGGTCAAACGACCACCCCTCATCACTGTCAAACGCTCCCTAAAACACTTCTGCGAGCAGGCCTTTCTTATCAACCTGGCCCGGGTATCCCGGAAGGATATTGACCTCATCCTGTCAGTCAAGGATACCTCGTCTCTCTTTAAAAGTAATTTCCTCACCAACTTAAATAAGCATGCCCCATTCAAAAAAATGGAGAACTAAGAACAGATATAGCCCTTGGTTCACTCCAGACCTGACTGCCCTCGACCAGCACAAAAGCATCCTGTGTCTCCGCGATATGCAACTTTTCAGGGAAGTCAGGAACCAATACACGCAGTCAGTCAGGAAAGCAAAGGCCAGCTTTTTCAAACAGAAATGTGTATCCTGTAGAGCTCTAACACCAAAAAGTCTTGGGACACTGTAAAGTCAATGGAGAATAAGAGCACCTCCAGCTGCCCACTGCTCTCAGGCTAGGTAACACTGTCACCACTGATAAATCCACAATAATCGAGAATTCCAATAAGCATTTCTCTACAGCTGGCCATGCGTTTCTCCTTGCTACCCCAACCCCAGCCAACAGCTCCGCACCCCCCGCAACTACTTTCCCAAGCTCTCCAGCTTCTCCTTCACCCAAATCCAGATAGCAGATGTTCTGAAAGAACTGCACAACCTTGATCCGTACAAATCAGCTGGGCTGGACAACCTGGGCCCTCTCTTTCTAAAATTATCCGCCGCCATTGTTGCAACCCCTAATACCAGTCTGTTCAACCTCTCAATCGTATCGTCCGAGATCCCTAAAGATTGGAAAGCTGCCTCGGTCATCCCCCTCTTCAAAGGGGGTGACATTCTAGACCCAGACTGTTATAGACCTATATCCATCCTCCCCTGCCTTTCTAAAGTCTTCGAAAGCAAAGTTAATAAATAGATCACTGACCATTTCGAATCCCACCGTACCTTCTCCGCTGTGTAATTCGGTTTCCGAGCTGGTCACAGGTGCACCTTAGCCACGCTCAAGGTACTAAACAATATCATAACCACCACTGATAAAAGACAGTACTGTGCAGCCGTCTTCATCGACCTGGCCAAGGCTTTCGACTCTGTCAATCACTGTATTCTTATCGGCAGACTCAACAGCCTTGGTTTCTCAAATGCCTGTCTGGTTCACCAACTGCTTCTCAGACAGAGTTTAGTGTGTCAAATCGGAGGGCCTGTTGTCCGGACCTCTGGCAGTCTCTATGGAGGTGCCACAGGGTTCAATTCTCAGGCCGACTCTTTTCTCTGTATATATCAACAATGTCGCTTTTGCTACGGGTGATTCCCTGATCCACCTCTACGCAGATGACACCATTCTATATACATCTGGCCCTTCTTTGGACACTGTGTTATCAAACCCCCAAACGAGCTTCAATGCCATACAACACTCCTTCCATGGCCTCCAATTGCTCTTAAACGCAAGTAAAACTAAATACATGCTTTTCAACCATTTACAAAATAACCTCCAACACTCTACTCAGCAAACTAGATGCAGTCTATCACAGTGCCGTCCATTTTGTAACCAAAGTCCCATATACCACCCACTACTGCGACCTGTATGCTCTAGTCAGCTGGCCCTCGCTACCAAACCCACTGGCTCCAGGTCATCTATATGTCTATGCTCGGTAAAGCTCCGCCTTATCTCAGCTCACTGGTCACGATAACAACACCCACACATAGCACACGCTCCAGCAGGTATATCTCACTGGTCATCCCCAAAGCCAACACCTCATTTGGCTGCCTTTCCTTCCAGTTCTCTTCTGCCAATGACTGGAATGAATTGCAAAAATAGCTGAAGCTGGAGACATATTTCCCTCACTAACTTTAAACATCAGCGATCTGAGCAGCTAACTGATCGCTGCAGCTGTACATAGTTCATCTGTAAATAGCCCGTCCTATCTACCTACCTCGTCCCCATATTGTTTTTATTTACTTTTCTGCTCTTTTGCACACCAGTATTTCTACTTGCACATCATCACCTGCACATCTATCACTCCAGTGTTAATTTGCTAAATTGTGATTACTTCCCTACTGTGGCTTATTTATTGCCTTACCTCGTCACGCCATTTGCACACACTGTATATAAAAAATAAATTCTATTGTGTTATTGACTGTACACTTGTTTACTCAATGTGTAACTCTGTGTTGTTGTTTGTGTCGCACTGCTTTGCTTTATCTTGGCCAGGTCGCAGTTGGAAATGAGAACTTGTTCTCAACTAGCCTACCTGGTTAAATAAAGGTGAAATAAAAATAAATACCTAGGTGTCTGGTTAGACTGTAAACTCTCCTTCCAGACTCACATCAAGCATCTCCAATCCAAAATTAAGTCTAGAATCGTGCTTCATAATTTCGCAACAAAGCCTCCTTCACTCATACTGCCAAACATACCCTCGTAAAACTGACTATCCTACCCATCTTTGACTTCGGGGATGTCATTTACAAAAAAGCCTCCAACACTCTACTCACCACTGCTACCTGTATGCTCTCGTTGGCTGGCCCTCACTACATCTTCATCGCCAAACCCACTGGCTCCAGGTGATCTATAAGTCTTTGCTAGGTAAATCCCCGCCTTACATCAGCTCACTGGTCACCATTGCAACACCCACCTGTAGCACACGCTCCAGAAGGTATATTTCACTGGTCATTCCCAAAGCCAGGATGCCTTTCCTAACAGGTCTCTGCTGCCAATGACTGGAACGAATTGCAACAATCACTGAAGCTGGAGTCTTATAATATCTCATTCTCTAACTTTAAGAATCAGCTGTCAGAGAAGCTTACCAATTACTGTACCTGTACACAGCCAATCTGTAAATAGCACACCCAACTACCTCATCCCCATATTATTACTTACCCTCTTGCTCTTTTGCACCCGAGTAGCTCTACTTGCACAACATCATCTGCACATCTATCACTCCAGTGTTAATGCTAAATTGTAATTATTTCACCTCTATGGCCTATTTATTGCCTATCTCCCAACTCTTCTACATTGCACAAACTGTACATAGATTTTTCTATTGTGTTTTTGACTGTACGTTTTATTTTGTATAACTATGTGCTTTATCTTGGCCAGGGCGCAGTTGTAAATGAGGACTTGTTCTCAACTGGCCTACCTGGTGAAACAAAGAATAAATACATTTTTTTTAAATAAAATGAAAAATATTGTGGTGGCAGCATCATGCTGTGGGGATGTTTTTCAGCGGCAGGGACTAGGAGACTAGTCAGGATCAAGGGAAAGAACGGAGCAACGTACAGAGAGATCCTTGATGAAAACCTGCTCCAGAGCACTCAGGACCTCAGACTGGAGGGGAGGTTCACCTTCCAACAGGACAACGACCTGTTGGAGGGTGAAGACAACACAAGAGTGGCTTTGGGACAAGTCTCTGAATGTCCTTGAGTGGCCCAGCCAGAGCCCGGACTTGAACCAGATTGTACATCTCCAGAGAGACCTGATAATAGATGTGCAGCGACGCTATCCATTCAAATTGATAGAGCTTGAAAGGATCTGTAGAGAAGAATGGGAGAAACTCTATAAATACAGGTGTGCCAAGCTTGCAGCGTCATACCCAAGAAAACTTTAGGATGTAATCGCTGTCAGAGGTGCTTCAACAAAGTACAGAGCAAAAGGTCTGAATACTTATGTACATGTGATATTTCTGTTTATTTTTTATTTTTAATACATTTGCAATGTCAAATTCAGGTAGCCTAGTCGAATAATTATTCAGGTAGCCTCGTCGAATAATTAACATCCAATCACATTAACCGTTACTCTCTCGCAGGAATTCCACCAACAGTCCGTATTTAGCCAAACGTAGCTGCTGCTCAATTCGTTTGCTCGAAAATGAATAAATGGTTAAATACCAGCTCTACTGGTAGTACTGCTACGATCAGCAGTACTACACCCGCACCTGTCGACGACACAAGTTGCTCTGCTTCCTTGAGCACATGCAATGCTAACATCAGTAATTCTACATTTGTTGTTAGCCCAGCTAGTATGGACACTGACAGTTGTGAATCTGATGCAGCTGAAGAGCTACTGCCCCCTTTCCAGGGATAGCACCGAACAACAGACAGGGACGTTGGACCATCGAAGAGGCATAAATATGATGAGAACTACAATGAATTGGGGTTCACTTATATTGGGAGTAGTGCCTTTCCTCAGCCACAGTGTGTTATATGTGCAAAAGTACTATCTCTATTAAACATTCACTCTTGCACAGACATTTAGAAATAAAACATGCCAATTTGAAAAATAAGCTACGGGAGTTTTTTGAATGAAGACGACTTTCGAGTGGTAAGACATGTATGTATAAAAGCAACCGATACCATTAATGAAGCGTCTTATATGGTGAGCTAAAAAGTAGCTAGGGCAGGCAAGCCCCATACTATTGTGGAGGAGGAAGACATCCTCTTCTGCAAACCACTGGAAACCAAGACAAAAGGATAGGACATTTTTACAAACTGGACAGCTTTGTGACATCAAATGGACTTTGGTGGACAAGATGTGTTGGCATCTGTACTGATGGCGCAAAACCCATGACAGGGAGACATAGTCAAGAGGTAACGTGCATGCAAGCAGTTGCTCCTGACGCCACTTGGGTACACTGCAGCATCCACCAAGAGGCCTTTGCTGCCAAGGGAATGTCTGACAGCTTGAAAGATGTTTTGGACACCACAATGAAAATGGTAAACTTTGTTAAAGCAAGGCCCCTGAACACCTGTGTATTTTCCGCACTATGCAATGTTATAGGTAGCGACCATGTAAAGCTTTTACAACAGACAGAAGTGCACTGGTTATCAAGGGGCATGGTATTAACACAAGCTTATAGTTTTCTTATACTGACCATAATTTTCACTTATCTGACCGCTTGCATGAAGATGAGTTTCCCACACGACTGGCCTGTCTGGGTGATGTTTTTTTCTCGCCTGTATGATCTGAATCTAGGATTACAGGGACTACGCAACTATATTCAATGTGCGGGACAAAATTGAGGCTATGTTTAAGAAGTTGGAGCTCTTCTCTGTCTGCATTAACAAGGACAACACACATCATTGTATGATTTTTTTGTGTGCTAATGAACTCAAGCTATGGACAATGTCAAATGTGATATAGCGAAGCACCTGAGTGAGTTGGGTGAACAATTACGCAGGTACTTTCCCGAAACGGATGACACAAACAACTGGATTCGTTATCCCTTTCATGCCCTGCCTCCAGTCCACTTACCGATATCTGAACACGAGAGCCTCATCGAAATTGCAACAAGCGGTTCTGTGAAAATGGAATTTAATCAGAAGCCACTGCCATATTTCTGGATTGGGTTGCGCTCAGAGTATCCTGCCTTGGCATATCGCGTTGTTAAGACACTGATGCCCTTTGCAACCACGTACCTGTGTGAGAGTGGATTCTTGGCCCTCACTAGCATGATAACTAAATACAGGCACAGACTGTTTGGAAAATTATTTAAGACTGAGGCTCTCCACTACAACTCAACATTGCAGAGTTATGTGCAGCGTTTCAAGTATAACCTTCTCATTAACCTGTGGTGAGTAATTGACCATTTTCAATTAACAAATAAGGTTTCATATGTAAAATGGTTAAATAAAAAGCCAAATTATTGATTATTATTATATTATATTATTATTTGTGCCCTGGTCCTATAAGAGCTCTTTGTCACTGCCCACAAGCAGGGTTATGACAACAACTCATACTCATTCTTGTGTTTAAATGCATCGTATAGTGTGTGTGTGTGTGTGGCAGTCTTACAATGATGGCAACAAAACAACATTTGAGAGTGTGCTGACCCTGGTGCTAGAGGGGGTACGCAGGTGAAGGTTGAATCTTTGAAGGGGTACGGGACATAACAAGTTTGGGAACCACTGCTCTAGTCGGTTGAAGTTCTCTGTAGGGTTCCTTCCCACTTTATTGTGTGTGTTTGCTTGAACACTGTTTCTTCCTGTGTGGAGTGTCCTTGGTTGACGACAAGGAGCAGGACACACACTCCACCACTGAGGCCATGATAGTCAGCTGTGAGGAGCAGCTGCAGGTAAACTGAGTTGGACCACACTGCAAACACATCTCAGCTATCTCTTGTTCTGTGTAAACGTGTAGTTAGCTTAGAAGTTTTCTCATGGGTTTCACATTCACTCTCAGGCGAGTACAGATGCTGTTAGTGAGGTGGAGAGAAGAAGGAGGAGAAGGTGTCGTCGGATGAGGTAACAGAGTAACTTTTATTATTTACTTGGAATATGCATGTAGTACCTAGTTATTGGCCATAGGTAATGTCCTGTTACTGTGGGTAACTGAATGTGTCTGTCACCAAGCTGAGGCTGACTATGGGGAGGACTTTCAGTCCTCTGGGGAGAGCGTGAGTAAGGAGAGCAACTCCAGGTTCAGCCACAGCTCCAGCAGTGGCTAAAGCAGCAGCACCAACAGCACTGGCAAGCACTTACCATCTCCTCCTGAGCAGAGCAAAAGCCAGGTGAGTTGTCCCTTCATGTTGGTTGATGTTTTTGTATGCTTTTGTATTGTCCGTGTCTTGAAAAGTTCCTTTTTGAAGTGTCCAGTACTGTCTCCTACTAGAACTATTTCCTGTTCCAGACTCTGTCCAGACACAGGCCAGCCGCACCACTGTCGCCGAAGTCAGTCCAGCCAAAGAGGTGAAAAAGACCAAACCTCAAGATGAGCTCGATGAGCTTCTGGACTAACTCGGGGATGATGGGTTCGATGATGATTTTGGCCTCAGTGGGGGAAAGATGAAGCAGCCCAGTAAGCTGCAGCAGCCACTGGCAATGGCAGGTGGAAACCAGCAGCTCCAGGCTGAAGCAGGTGGCAAAACAGCCTGCCAAAGAACCAAACAAGCCAAAGCCTAAGCCAAAGAAGGCTAAGATCCCTATGGCGGTGGCCCACACAGTGCCTGGGGAGACCAGGCTGGTGTATCTGGCCACTGGGCACATTTGGACCCACTGCAAGCTGGCACGGGCCACGCATCCTGGCTGACAAGGACAAACCAGACATCCCTCTGGGGATATATGCAGAGGGATGTGATCTGGATACCCACAGCAAGCATAGCTACAGGATGGTAAACCTTGGCATAAATGCATAGATTACCACTTTTCACACATCGATTCACGCAATCAGATATTTCACCCAATAAGTGTGAATTAGCTAACATGATATGGAACACTAGGGAATGGGAATCTCCTGACCTGACACGTTCATTTTACAGGTGGTTGCTCATTGTTTGTGTGGTTTGGAGTGACCCTCATATGTCTCTGTTTTTGACCTCAGCTGAGAGATCCTAAAGGACATCTTCCCAGAAGGAAAAGTTCATAGGCTGCCATGGGAGAAGCCTGAGGACAGACACCACACCTACAAGTGCACCCTCAGCGTCGATAATATGGCAGAGGTTCAGGTGAAACAGAAGCAGGATTTGTGGAGTCAAGTCTTCCCGTGTTTGGGTGTGTTTCGGTGTGGATTTGTGTCTGTGCATGTTTATTAACACTGCTTGTGAGGTTTTAAAGGCCTATGGCTGCAAGAAGGTAGAGGTGGACCTAACCAATAAGTTTGACCCAGACCTTCGCAACAAGCCTCAAGCCAGAGGAAGCTGGACAGCGTGGACCACCTTCTGGTAAGCTTTTTACAAGTGTGTTATCATTGTCCAAAATTGACACACACTGCTGTACCTAACGTAGCCTGTTGGCCTCTTTCTGCATCAGGAGATGCAAGAGGAGTTGGCCATAAAAATTAGGATGGGCAACAGCTTCTTTGAATACCTGCTGGAGGACACTATTTATTTATTATTTTACCAGGTAAGTTGACTGAGAACACGTTCTCATTTGCAGCAACAACCTGAGGAATAGGGGAGAGGGATGAATGAGCCAATTGTAAACTGGGGATTATTAGGTGACCGTGATGGTTTGAGAGCCAGATTGGGAATTTAGCCAGGACACCAGCGTTAACACCCCTACTCTTACGATAAGTGCCATGGGATTTCTAATGACCTCAGAGAGTCAGGGCACCCGTTTAACATCCCATCCGAAAGACAGCACCCTACACAGGGCAGTGATTGACACTGGGGTAATGGGATATTTTGTTTAGACCAGAGGAAAGAGTGCCTCCTATTGGCCCTCCAACACCACTTCCAGCAGCATCTGGTCTCCCACCCAGGAACTGATCAGGACCAACCCTGCTTAGCTTCAGAAGCAAGCCAGCAGTGGTTTGCAGGGTGGTATGCTGCTGGTGTCCTCAACTCTATCAAATAAATACTGTATATCTGCTACTTGTGTTTTTTGTATAATCTGACTCTGACTCTGGTCTTACAGAATCCACGCCTGTAATCTCAGAGGTTCAGATGAGCCATAAGAAGGATGTGTGTGTGTGTGTGTGTGTGTGTGTGTGTGTGTGTGTGTGTGTGTGTGTGTGTGTGTGTGTGTGTGTGTGTGTGTGTGTGTGTGTGTGTGTGTGTGTGTGTGTGTGTGTGTGTCATCGATGGGATCAATTCTAAATGAAGGCAGTGAATTCAGGAAATAAATTGAAATTACAATTACAAGTGCTTGATCTGTCACTACAGACCCAGGTTCAATCCCAGCCTGTGTCACAGCCGGCCGTGACCAGGACACCCATGAGGCGGTGTACAACTGGCCCAGCGTAGTCCTGGTTAGGGGAGGGTTTGGCCGGACGCGATTTCCTTGTCTCATCGCGCTCCATTGACTCCTTGTGGCGGGCCGGGCACCTGCAAGCTGACATCGCCGGCACATTGGTGCGGCAGGCTTCTGGGTTAAGCAAGCAGTGTGTCAAGAAGCAGTGCGGCTTAGCAGGGTCGTGTTTCAGAGGATGCATGGCTCTCGACCTGTAAAAGTACTTTTTTTGTTAAATGTTAAAATTCAAATCACTTCCTGAAATGACTGCCTTCAAATCAAATTGAGCCCAACCCTTGTGTGTGTGTGTGTGTGTGTGTCAAGACTGCTTCTGTCTGCCATATGGTGTGGGCTAGTCTGGTCTAGCCCACACCAAGCCCAACAAGGGCTTGACCATACCATTTGCACATAAGCCCAACACAGGCTAACCCATACCAAACCCAGTACGCGCTATCCTACACCCAAGTAAGCTATTTCATGTAGAGACAGGGCCCTCATTAGAATATTTGGGGGTGTGGTTTGCCACAGTTCTTTTTGTGCAACCTTTACTGTGTATTGTTCCAGTTTAAGTGTGTGATGCATTGAAAGAAAATCTTGTACACTGCCAATAATTAAGTCTTAAATAAGACCAGATCAACAAGAAGAAAGTTAACCAGCCGAACAACCCAACAACTTCTTACATATACTGAAGAAAAATATAAATGCAACACGCAACAATTTAAAAGATTTTACTGAGTTACAGTTCAGTCAATTTAAATTAATGAATTAGGCCCAAATCTATGGATTTCACATGACAGGAGATACAGATATGCATCTGTTGGTCACAGATACCTCAAAACAATGTAGGGGCGTGGATTAGAAAACCAATCAGTATCTGTTATGACCACCAGTTGATCAGGCTGTTGATTGTGGCCTATGGAATGTTGCCCCACTCCTCTTCAATGGCTGTGCAAAGTTGTTGGATATTGGCGGGAACTGGAACATGCTGTCATACACGTCAATCCAGAGGCGGCGGATGAATGGCACGACAATCGCCCAGCCTCCGGATCGCGTCACGGTATCTCTGCATTCCAATTGCCATCAATAAAATACAATTGTGTTCGTTGCCCGTAGCTTATGTCTGCCCATACCATAACCCCACGGCCACCATGGAGCACTCTGTTCAAAGTTGAAATCAGCCTATACGACGCCATACATGTGGTCTACGGTTGCGAGGCTGGTTGGACGTACTGCCAAATTCTCTAAAATGACGTTGAAGGTGGCTTATGGTAGAGAAATAAACATGACATTTTCTGGCAACAGTGCTGGTTGACATTCCTGCAGTCAGCATGCCAATTGCATGCTCCCACAACTTGATACACACCGACAACAACGAGACAGCCTACAGGGAGGAGGTCAGAAACCTGGCCGTGTGGTGCCAGGACAACAACCTCAACGTGATCAAGACAAAGGAGATTATTGTGGACTACAGGAAAAAGAGGACCATTCTCATCAAGGGGGCTGCAGGGAACAGGTTGAGAGCTTCAAGTTCCTCTGTGTCCACATCACCAACAAACTAACATGGTCCAAGCACACCAAGACAGTTGTGAAGTGGGCATGACAAATCCTATTCCCCCTCAGGAGACTGAAAAGAATTGGCATGGGTTCGCAGATCCTCAAAAGCTGCACCATCGAGAGCATGGTTGCATCACTGCCTGGTATGGCAACTGCTCGGCTTCCGACCGCAAGGTACTACAGAGGGTAGTGCAAACGGCCCAGTACATCACCAAGCGTCCTGCCATCCAGGACCTCTATACCAGGCGGTGTCAGAGGAAGGCCCTAAATATTGTCAAAGACTCCAGCCCCCCTAGTCATAGACTGTTCTCTCTACTACCGCACGGCAAGCGGTACTGGAGCGCCAAGTCTAGGTCCAAGAGGCCTCTAAATAGCTTCTACGCCCAAGCCATAAGACTCCTGAACACCTAATCAAATGGCTATCCAGACTATTTGCATTGACCTCCCCGACTATTTGCATTGCACCCCCCCTTGCTATTGTTGTTTTACTGCTGCTCATGGTTGCTTAGAGTAGGAGAAATTAAGGTTGTCAGTAGTCTTTCAGAACTCGTCTGCAGTTTTTTACAGTGGTTATTTAAATCCACAGGCTTTCACTCTGCATCATCCAAACTCAATTCACCCCTGTAATGCAGATGCATCTATATCATCTCTCAAGAAGATGCAGTACTACTTAATTGCAGGGTTGGGGAGTAACGGATTACATGTAATCTAACTGTAATCTGTTACGTTACCAGTGAAAAATATTGTAATCAGATTACAGGTACTTTTGGAAAAAATAGATGACTACTTCAAGGATTACTTTTAAATGTAATGATATTTGCGGGAAAAAAACACAAGTCAGAGACCACATTGATGACCACCAATCAGAGACCGCTATGATGACACAACAAATGTGTTTGGATCGCGGGAAAAGAGCAAGAATAGGCTTTTGAAGGCTACAGTCCAAGCTATGTCTTCCAATGGTGCGACTGCTGTCGGCATCCAAAGATTATCCAACTTGAATAAACGCTTGGCGGTAAGGATGAAAGCAGTGGTGTAGTCAACGGCGATACGTGAATCACACCTCTTTTCTCTCATTTAGAGCCTCACGGATCATGGTTGTTGTGGATTTCTGTTCACAAATCTAAATGTGTTTTTGAACACAATGGTTGAATTCAATAAGTTTAAGCTCATTGTTTTTGAAACCAGTGGACAGCCAGTGAAAATTGCGCTCTTGCAACAGCTGCATAGTGCGGATCCAAGCCTATGGAACAACAGCTGCTTGACTGTGCCTTTAAACAGCTTGGAAAATTCCAGAAAATTATGTCATGGCTTTAGAAGCTTCTGATGGGCTAACTGACATCATTTGAGTCAAGAAGGCCAGCATCCGGAGTTGCCTCTTCACTGTTGACGTTGAGACTGGTGTTTTGCGGGTACTATTTAATGAAGCTGCCAGTTGATTACTTGTGAGATGTCTGTTTTTCAAACTAGACAGTCTATTGTACTTGTCCTCTTGCTCAGTTGTGCACCGGGGCCTCCCACTCCTCTTTCTATTCTTGTTAGAGCCGGTTTGTGCTGTTCTGTGAAGGGAATAGTACACAGCGTTGTACGATAGCTTCAGTTTCTTGGCAATTTCTTGCCCTTTAACAGCTGCATATTATGAAGATATCAAAGTGTCACCAACAAAGAATGTAAACAATAGGCCTATAGCAAAGGCAGCATATGGCATTCATTCTTCACATGTAAATAGCACTTTTCAGTAGTGCTCAAAGCATGTCATTCCATGAGCGTAGCATTTATTTTTCAACTCGAATCAATGAGCCCAATCAGTCCTCCATGACAACAAAATCATAAACAGAATAGGGCTGGCTAATAAGTCCTTCGTTTTGGGGTCATGCTCAGGTAAAACAATTTGGCTAATCTGTACTTCAATATTTCCAAGTCCTAAGGGGTATAACATTTATTGGAATGACTAGAATTCTGATAGATTTTTAATATAAAGACAATTTAATCGTATTATTATCTGTAATAGAAAGGAATGGGTTAGAAGAATCCTACATAACCAGCCCATAGGGTAAAATTTAACATCCATATATGCCAGCTATGTAAGCTTTAAAATTGATTTATCCTGCAATAGATGTCATTCAAATGGTAACATACATTTGTGTCTTCATCTAATGCCTCTTAAAGGGAAAGTAATCTAAAAGTAACAGAATGAATTCAGATTACATTACCAAATTTGGGTAATCCGAAAGTTACATTACTGATTACAATCTTGGACAGGTTACTAGTGACTGTAATGGATTTCATTAAGAAAGTAACCTACCCAACCCTGCTTGATAGTTATTACATTCAAGAAATGTCTGAATGGTTACTTTGTTTGAATGGATCTGTGAATGTCCTTGTATACTGGAAGTTCAATGTGAAGTGAGTGTCTGTTGACTGGAAATATTTGCAGTACCCGAAACAAGCTGCAGAGACTGTTGTAATTGTCAAGTTTCCTTTTTATTTTCATATTCTAAAATGCAAAGGACATAACAGGATTTGAGAATAAATCCCAGGTTGAGTGCACAAAAATGTTCCACTGCAAGCTATTATTTACAAGAAAAAAGGAACATACCGTATCTATATGTAATTCAACAGGTACCAATATTCAGTGTGGACCTTGCACACTTACTTAGACAAAATAGTAGAACGCGGACATGACAGTTGAACTCACTTTTCATCATGTTTCTGAACATAGCATACTAAAGGTAACAACAATTCAACTTTTAGTTTTGTGAACCATTCTTACACACAACTGTTTTTAAGGTTCACCATTAGTGCATTGAGGACCACTCTGTGCTTTATCATAATCGTAAATGGGATGTACCCTTTTTGAGGAATTTATTGTGTGCTCTCTGGAACTAGGCTCTGTTAAACATTAACAGGTAACATTGAACATAAAACATAAAACCTACCTTATCACTCAGTTAAAATTGCTACCCGTGTATACCAATGGCTAGCAATGAATAATAATCATTTGATTGTAACATCCTTAAATAACCATATTAGTTTTTTTAGTGCCGTTTTTACAAAGGTCAGAATCGATGTTGAATGTAAAAATTGTTCTCGCTTGCAGCTTAAAGAATGATTCATTTGCTGCAGATGAACTGTTAGTTAGTCTCTGGTTTACAATATATACTGTACACAGAATCATGATTTTGGTTGGGAAAAAAAGAGCATATTACCCAGAACTCAGTTTCAGTGTGATATTTGGTCGACAGACAGTTTGTTTCCAGTGTCAATTCTTTTTAACAACACTGCATTCTGTTTTGGATTTATGTCTCCTACTAATAACAAGATACAAATTGATTTTTTTAAAGCTATAACAATTCAGTTAAACACTATGCGTGCTATATCAAGATAAGCCAAAAACACTTACTATCGATTAAAGAAAAAGTCTGACATGAAATGTGACTATTGTCTGGGAAAAAGTTCAACACAGATGGGGATTTAAATACATGAAATACATGATTACTTACTTTTTCAAACCTTCAGTAGGCAATAATAACGAAAGTGCTCTTTTGTCAAACCTGTAAAAAAATAATTTACACTCATCCCATTGGCTGATTGGAATACTTCATCACAAAATTTGTTTACAAATGTTCGTTTATCGATGGTCCTTTTCTCCATCCCCCATCCTCTTCCTCACCTATTTCCCTCCTCATCCTGCTCTGTACCTAGCAATGTGTTATTTGTTGAAGGGCAGACAGGCAGGCAGTGTGACAGTGGAGCAGGATGGGCCTGCTAAGGGCTCAGCCACTTCTCCCTCTAGCTCCGTCCAGGTCCCCTTCTCTGGGCTGTAGCATATGGTGGAAGACTTGTAGGCTCCCTGCAACATAATAATAATAATAATAATAATAATAATAATAATAATAACAGCGATGACCAAAATAAAGTTGCCGATTTTCTTAAATCAACCATAAATCCCCTCGTAACCGAGGAAATGGAAGCTTGTTATGTACAACAGTGAGTGGCAAATGAACGCAACCTTCACAAAAAAATGTATGCCATTTATAAAACATTTCTAGCCTGTCTATCTATGGGTAACGGAGTTGACGTGTTATTCCAGACCCGCTCAGTTTTCCACCATCACCGCCACAAAAAAAATTGTTTCACCATATTAAAACGAGAGTTCAGTTCACATAACAGGGTTGACCTTCAAATGAGGGACAGGCATAAATGAATCACTAATCACATTGTTATTAATTTAATCTTCAAAAAATGACTGACAAAGCAACAAAATAACTATGGCTTTATAATGATGGTGAAACTTGGAGAAATGTTTGGATTGTGGGTTGAAAACTTCCCTTTAAATGATACAGAGTTGATGGAGGGACATTTATCTGATTTATTGAATTATCCATGTGGTCTATATTAAAGGGAATTTAATTTAAAGGGATACTTTGGGATTTTGGCAATGACGCCCTTTATATACTTCCCCAGAGCCAGATTAATTTGTGGATACCATTTTTATGTCTCTGTGTCCAGTATGAAGGAAGTTAAAGGTAGTTTCTCAAGCCAATGCTAACTAGCATTCGCGGAATGAATGACTGGAAGTCTATGGCTATCTACCAACATGCTAGCGGATAACCATGGACTTCCAGTCATTGTGCTAACGTTAGGGAAGTAGATAAAGGTCCTCATTGCCAACATTCTGAAGTATCCCTTTAATATATTACAGGTTTTTAAAATTCAATATTGGTGCACAATTTCTACTTAAAATATCAAAGGGACGCAAAAGGCACTCTTTTTGTGAAACGACCTACCAAGGTTTGTCGTGAATGAATAATATCAAGTTGATAGTGAGATGCGTCTTTACCATGCTCCAGCTGTATCCGCCCACTAGGAAGATGCTGTTGTCCAGAATGCAACAGCCGGGGCCACTGCGGCCCTCCAGGATGGGCGTCTGGAGGATGTTCCACTGGTCTGCTTTGGGGTCGTAACACTCCACCAGCATCACATCCAGGTGAGAGAACCCTGAGCACAAAATAACAGTTAATGATACATGCAATTGTAAATGGGATTTTACAGGAGAATAAAAAAAGAAGAGCGATCGCAGATAAAGTCAATCAAAATCTATTTGGTTTAATACAAGTTGCAGCCTCAGCACAGAAATGTCTAACGGGCCTTCTCTGAGGAAGAACTTATTAATCACACAGGCCTTAATGTTCTGTAAACACCTGCCCGAGACCCTTGTAA
Source organism: Oncorhynchus masou masou (assembly GCF_036934945.1). Taxonomy (NCBI): domain Eukaryota; kingdom Metazoa; phylum Chordata; class Actinopteri; order Salmoniformes; family Salmonidae; genus Oncorhynchus; species Oncorhynchus masou. Next base: position 29,561,746 of record NC_088228.1, read on the forward strand.
GAAGTCACAGCATCAGCTGCTACAGAATCACAGTGTCACAGATACATGATCACATGTCATCAAGGCAAAGGGTGGCTACTTTGAAGAATCTCAAATATAAAATGTATTTTGATTTGTTTCACACTTTTATCGCACTACATGATTCCATATGTGTTATTTCATAGTTTTGATGACTTTTCTGCAATGTAGAAAATAGTCAAAATAAAGAAAAACCCTTGAATGAGTAGGTGTCCAAACATGCCTGGTACTGTAATATATACATAAGGAAAATTCCACCAAAAAACGATCTCTTGGTATTTGTTTCATTGGTCCATTGTTGAAAGTCCCAAAATGCTTTGCTTTGTTGGCAATTAAGTTTTCAAGATACAAAACTTTCAAGATACAGAAATTATACATATGATGCAAAACAAAGTATCATATGATGTAAAATGCATCAAATGGGTATGATTAATGTTTTTGAAAGTTACATATCTTGAAAACTTGATCGCTGACAAGAAAAACATTTTGGGACTAGTTTTTTGGGTGGAAGTTTCCATCAAAATACAAAAACACAATCATGGGAAGCACAAATAAAACATCACACATCACCCAGAAAAACAGTTACATTCCTCCACAAGTCCCCAATCAATACTCTGAACTGCCCGAACGGCACCAGAACATGAATATGAAATGTATTTAGAGTTTATTCCAGCAATACGCCACTAAAACCAGATGTACCTAACTCGGTGGAGAGACGCTAGGAACTTCCAAAGTTAACCAATCCTGAGAACGGGTTAGGCAACTCAGGTGTCTATACTTCAACATCAAAGTTGGAATGGAATAGACTCCTACTGTTTTTACCAAACAAATGTCAATGTATATAGTTCTGACCGCCCCTCTCTATGCGGGTTCAAGAAAAGAATGAAGAAGAGAGGGAAGGAGATGGAAACTCACATTGGTGAGATATTCTGCAGCTAAAGGTAATGTGTCAGCACATTAATTATTAAAATATAAATTCACTATAATTTTAGGCTAACTCTGTAAACAGCTCTGCACAATCAATGAACAAACAGCATCGCCTAGGCCTATACATTATCTCCCAGACTCATGGATAGAAAGTTTAGAGCGTAGCATAAGGTAACAAGTCCATCCAGTATGCATAATACACTGCACATTCAAAGGCGATTACTAGAATTGGTTGAATTTTGAAGTATAGGCTAAACCAATAATGTACGAAAGATATCTTAAATAAATAAAAACATGTAAATGTTTTTCTTGCGTGCATATGTGGTAGGCTATATAATGTATAACAGCATTATGTTAATTCCATATTTTTTTTACGGGCTTGGGTTCATAGGCCTATGCATATGCATAATATGCCTACAGGTGTTTTGAAATAATAATGACTTTAGAAAGCTCTGTCCATTTCGTTGTGTTTGGCTCTGAAACAACGTCCACAACTACTTTGTTTTCCACTCAGTTCCAACCTGTTGTTGGAACTTCTTTCGTCAAATTGATCAACCACATTGAGGTGAGTTTTAAAAGCACATACGGTTTTGATGCTAAGTGGTTGATGTGATTTTCGATTGTATTTGCATTGATGTCAGAGTGGTTAGAGGGACAATAGAGTGCTGAGTACCAAGCCATCAGCAACCTGATGGCCGTTAGCGAGTTGGGTACTAAGGATACGCAGGTCCAGAGTGCATAAGAGGAGATTATCGTGACTCAACGGTCACGTAGAATTTTAATCAGTCATGACTCCCGGTGTGGTAATATGCTCACCGCAACAACCCTAAGTACAACTATTCAAAAAAATCCATCTTGTATTCCACATAGTCTATTCTGCACAGTACAGTAGCTGAGACATGCCAGTCCTTACCTTTCAGATGGTTGCCCCCGATAGCGTAGAGGCGGTCGTTCATCCCAGCCAGGGCATGAATAGCTCTCTTTGTGTTCATATCCTGTTTCCTGGCCCACACATCCATGATGGGGTCGTAGCAGTACAGCCAGGATACGTACTCTCCATTGTGGACTCCTCCTGTAGTAGTATGGCAGATACACACATAAAGACCTATTAGCTGTGAATGGCAGGATCAGGATCCATAGACACATCACTCTGCTTTTAGAAAGTCTGTATGCATTGATAGGTGATATTTAGCAGTCCTGCACTCATCATAATACTACAGATCAGTAGATTTTGTACTCTCATTTTGACTGTGTCTGAGTGAATAATTTTTCAGCTTTTAATTTCTAACATGAACTAATTTCTCATGAATAAGATGATCAGTGGGTGTCCCTTGAAAAATAGGTATTCGGACAAATGGCAAAATCTTGTAAAATAAAGGTTCTATAACATGAGTGAGGTCTGACCTGAGATGTATATTTTCCCATTGTGCACTGCTCCAGCGTGTGCGGCTAGAGGCTGGGGCAGGGAGGACACGTAGTTCCACTCGTTAGTCTCTAGCTTGTAGGACTCCACACTGGAGAGGTAGCCCGACTCGTTCCTCCCGCCAATCACATACAGGTGCTTATCCAGGCAGCAGGCGAAGAAACTGGCTCTCCTGAGCAGGAGGTGTCAACCAGACAACATAATTAAAACAAGCAGGAAAGTGTGTGTGTTTTGTGTGTGTGTGTGTGTGTGTGTGTGTGTGTGTGTGTGTGTGTGTGTGTGTGTGTGTGTGTGTGTGTGTGTGTGTCAGTAGTATGCACAGTTTTGCGGGTCCCACCCACAAGGTTCGAGCAAGGGTCACATCTATTTTGTTGTTGCCATGGGGCAGAGAGAAAAATGTGCAGTTTTATAGCTAATCTCATGCTATTTTACACATTTTGCCATGAGGCTGAGAGAAAATGCTGCTGTTAAAGGGCAAATTTCCTGCTATTCTACACATTTTGCCATAAGGGTGAGGTAACATTTTGCGGTTTTAAAGCACATTTCCTGTAATTAAAAACATATATATATATATATAGCTCTTGGGCCCCCACAGGGGCTGTGGGTGTGTGTGCTATGCCAGTGGTGTGTGTGTGTCAGTGTTCATTTCTGCAGCTATTTTAGATGGGAGTTCTGGTCTTAAAATATATTCGGTCTAAGGCACCGCATCGCAGTGCTAGAGGCGTCACTATAGTCCCGGGTTCGATCTGCAGCCTTTCGCGACCGGGAGACCCATGAGGCACAATTGGCCCAGTGACATCCGGGTTAGGGGAGGGTTTAGCCGGCCCGGGATGTCCTTGTCCCATCGCGCTCTAGCGACTCCTAGTGGCGGGCCAGACGCATGCACGCTGACTCCAATGTTCCTCCGACACATTGGTGAGGCTGGCTTCCGGGTTTAGCGAGCAGTGTGTCAAGAAGCAGTGCGGCTTGACGGGGTCGTGGTTCAGAGGACGCATGGCTCTCGACCTCCGCCTCTCCTGAACCCGTACGGGAATTGCAGCAATGGGATGACTAACTACCAATTGGATATCATGAAATTGTGGAGAAAAAGGGGTAAAAAGTAACAACACAAATATATATATATTTTAGTCTTTTCATCCTTCGTTCATTTGAATTATTATCAGTCGCCGAAAACGCTGGACAATTTTAGTCTGGTTTAGTCAGTCATTTTAGTCACATATTAGTCGGTGCATTTCTTAGCTCTTACTTGCACCATGTGCACACTCAGATAGCCTTGTCCAAATAGAGGCGCCACTATCACCATGTATACCTTAGCTGGTAACCAATGCCAGCCATAATTTACCATAGACTATAGGATATAAATCCTACAGGTTAAACAATTTAGGTTCCGATTTTTTCAGCATCATAACCATCGAAGGGGTTAAATAACAGTGATGTCCTTGAAAAGTGGAGAACATGAGCTTTACAACAATGTCAGAAGTATTACTGCAGTCCTAATATTCAGCAAAACTCGTTATTGCCAAAACAGATGAATAACAGCGCACATGGCAAAACAGAGCTTCTGATGTGAAAAAGCAAAGATGATGAAAGACATTATTGTTTCTAATTTAGGTTAGTTTGTTACAAGTGTATCCGTTCAAAACAGAGACGAGTGATTGAAGTGACCGGGAGCTGTGAGTGTGTGGGGAGCCAGATCAATGCAATCAGCCCACGCAACAGAAAGACTTTAGCAGCCAATGAGAGGATTGCGTTATATATTATGCACAGGGATACATGCTTATGATTGGACAAAACAGATGAAAAGGCGTTTCATGTCAAATGGAATGACCATTAGTCTCACATGGAATTCTCATCTCGTTACCTTTTCGTAAACTAAAATGAAAAGCCATTGGTAATAGTTCTCCTTTTTTCAGGGAATCTCGTTTTTGTCATTCGTTTTCATCAGGAAAAACAGTTTGTGAAAAGTATTTTTCATCATAGGTATTGTTGACGATACTAACACTAATGTATGTGTGTTTGTGTGTGTGTGTGTGTGTGTGTGTGTGTGTGTGTGTGTGTGTGTGTGCACGGCTGTTACGGTGACCGTATTAACACCACAACGGCAATCACCAGTCGTGACGGCAGTCAAATTCCACGTGACCATTTAGTCACGGTAATTACTGTAGGATTCTGCAAGTCAGTAGCCTACCAAACTTGCTAACTCCACACTATTGCCCCTCTAATCACTCTGACATCAATGCAAATGTAATCGAAAATCTAATCAAAAACTCCATGAGAACCTATAAGCTTATGTTGATCAACATTTCAAAATCAAATCAAAATCAAATCAAAGTTTCTTTGTCACGTGCACCGAATACAAACAGGTGGAGACCTTACAGTGAAATTCTTACTCACAGGCTCTAACCAATAGTGCAAAAATTACAGTATTTGGTGAACAATAGGTAGGTAAAGAAACAACAGTTAAAAAAGACAGGTTATATACAGTAGCGAAGCTACATACAGACAACGGTTAGTCAGGCTGATTGAGGAAGTATGTACATGTAGATGTGGTGAAAGTGACTATGCATATATGATGAACAGAGAGTAGCAGTATAGTAAAAGAGGTTGGCGGGTGGTGGATGGGACACAATGCAGATAGCCCGGTTAGCCAATGTGTGGGAGCACTGGTTGGTCGGCCCCAATTGAGGTAGTATGTACATGAATGTATAGTTAAAGTGACTATGCATATATGATAAACAGAGTAGCAGCAGCGTAAAAAGAGGGGTTGGGGACACACACAATGCAAATAGTCTGGGTAGCCATTTCATTACCTGTTCAGGAGTATTATGGCTTGGGGTTAAAAACTGTTGAGAAGCCTTTTTGTCCTAGACTTGGCACTCCGGTACCGCTTGCCATGTGGTAGTAGAGAGAACAGTTTATGACTGGGTTGGCTGGGGTTTTGGACAATTTGTAGGGCCTTTCTCTGACACCGCCTGGAGTAGAGGTCCTGGATGGCAGGCAGCTTTGCCCCAGTGATGTACTGGGCCGTACACACTACCCTCTGTAGTGCCTTGCGGTCAGAGGCCGAGCAATTGCCGTACCAGGCAGTGATGCAACCAGTCAAGATGCTCTCGATGTTGCGGCTGTAGAACCTTTTGAGGATCTCAGGACCCATGCCAAATCTTTTAATTGCTCGGGGGGCGTGTTCAGTCCTCGAGGTCCTCGAGGGGCGTGCTCGGTCCTCCCTTTCCTGTAGTCCACAATCATCTCCTTAGTCTTGGTTACGTTGAGGGATAGGATGTTATTCTGGCACCACCCGGCCAGGTCTCTGACATCCTCCCTAAAGGCTGTCTCGTCATTGTCTGTGATCAGACCTACTACCACTGTTGTGTAGTCTGCAAACTTAATGATGGTGTTGGAGTCATGCCTGACCATGCAGTCGTGGGTGAACAGGGAGCACAGGAGGGGATTGAGCATTCACCCCTGGGGAGATCGTGTTGAGGATCAGCGTGGCAGATGTGTTGCTACCTACCCCACCACCTGGGGGCGGCCCGTCAGGAAGTCCAGGATCCAGTTGCAGAGGGAGGTGTTTAGTCCCAAGATCCTTAGCTCAGTGATCAGCTTTGAGGGCACTATGGTGTTGAACGCTGAGCTGTCGTCAATGAATAGCATTCTCACATAAGTGTTCCTTTTGTCCAGGTGGGAAAGGGCAGTGTGGAGTGCAATAGAGATTGCATCATCTGTGGATCTGTTTGGGCGTTATGCAAATTGGAGTGGGTCTAGGGTTTCTGGGATAATGGTGTTGAGGTGAGCCATTACCAACCTTTCAAGCACTTCATGGCTACGGACGTGAGTGCTACGGTTCTGTGGTCATTTATGCAGGTTGCCTTTGTGTTCTTTGGCACAGGGAGTATGGTGGTCTGCTTGAAGCATGTTGGTATTACAGACTCAATCAAGGACATGTTGAAAATATCAGTGAAGACACCTGCCAGTTGGTCAGCACATGCCCAGAGCACACGTCCTGGTAATCCGTCTGGCCCCGCAGCCTTGTGTATGTTGACCTGTTTAAAGGTCTTACTCATGTCGGCTACGGAGAGCGTGATCACACAGTCGTCCGGAACAGCTGATGCTCTCATGCATGCCTCAGTGTTGCTTGCCTCGAAGTGAGTATAGAAGTGATTTAGCTCGTCTGGTAGGCTCGTGTTAATGGGCAGCTTGTCGCTGTGCTTCCCTTTGTAGTCTGTAATAGTTTGCAAGCCCTGCCACATAAGACGAGCGTCGGAGCCGGTGTAGTATGATTACATTTTAGCCCTGTATTGACGCTTTGCCTGTTTGATGGTTCGTCGCAGGGCATAGCAGGATTTCTTATAAGCTTCCGGGTTAGAGTCCCACACCTTGAAAGCGGCAGCTCTACCCTTTAGCTCAGTGCGAATGTTGCCTGTAATCCATGGCTTCTGGTTGGGGTATGTACGTACAGTCACTTTGGGGAAGACGTCCTCGATGCACTTATTGATAAAGCCAGTGACTGATGTGGTGTACTCCTCAATGCCATTGGAAGAATCCCGGAACATGTTCCAATCTGTGATAGCAAAACAGTCTTGTAGTTTAGCATCTGCTTCATCTGACCACTTTTTTATAGACCGAGTCACTGGTGCTTCCTGCTTTCATTTTAACTTGTAAGCAGGAATCAGGAAGAGAGAGTTGTGGTCGGATTTACCAAATGGAGGCCGAGGGAGAGCTTTGTACACGTCTCTGTGTGTAGAGTACAGGTGATCTAGAATTGTTTTCCCTCTGGTTGTACATTTAACATGTTGATGGAAATTTGGTAGAACTGATTTAAGTTTCCCTGCATTAAAGTCTCTGGCCACCAGGAGTGCCACCTCTGGGTGAGTAGTTTCCTGTTTGCTTATTTCCTTATACAGTCGACTGAGTGCGGTCTTAGTGCCAGCATCTGTCTGTGGTGGTAAATAAACAGCCACGAAAAGTATAGCTGAAAACTCTCTAGCCACAATTCCGTGAAACATAGGATATTACAGTTTTTGATGTCCCGCTGGTAGGATATTCGTGATCGTACCTCGTCTAGTTTATTGTCCAATGATTGCACGTTGGCGAGTAGTATTGACGGTAACGGCAGCTTTCCCACTCGCCTTTTCTGGGTCCTGACCACGCATCCGGCTCTTTGTCCTCTGTACCTGCGTCGCTTCCTCTTGCAAATAACGGGGATGTTGGCCCTGTCGGGTTTTTGGAGAAAAAAATCTTTGTCTAATCCGAAGTGAGTGATCGCTGTCCTGATATCCAGAAGCTCTTTTTTGCCATAGGATACGGTTGCAGAAACATTATGTACAAAATAAGTTACAAATAACGCAAAAAAATAATAGCACAATTGGTTGGGCGCCCGTAAAACTGCTGCCATTTCTTCTGGCACCATTTTGGCTATGCAATCGCGCAAGAAAACAATAAAAAAAACACTAAAACACTAAAAAGTGGAGTATTCCATCAGCTTTCTATAAGCTAGGCCTGCTATAGTTATTTCTCAACTTTCCTAATATTAAGCACATTGCTTTGCTTTACAACAGGAGTATAGCCTACCTGGCTGGCATGAAAATGAACCACGGGAAAAGCGTCCTACATTCGCTATTTAAGTGCATAGATTACATGTAATTTTTTTCCTCTGCCCCTGTTTCGAGACAGGTGCATGATAATGGTCCATTCTAAATCAAAACTAATGTCACACATACATTGTTGAGCACATGTAGAGTACAAGCCAAGATTAAATCAAGAGTTGTCTGATGGGTGACAATATTAGCCTATCACTAATTAATGATATATTATCACTTGTGAATGATGCACAGTTTAAGGCAAACAGCGCATGTTTTTTTAAACTGGCATATATACTCAGCACGTGAGTTTCAAGTTGGGGGAAGACCATTTTCACCATAAAAATGCTCCTTTATAATATCTTGCCACGTGGCTAGGTTTTTAGAGGATTGTGGGTAACACAATGTATGCATGTTTAAAAAAAAAGTGTACTTCTATATTAGTATTAAGCAGCTTGCCATGAGGTGTAATGGATCATGATGAACGGTCAATGATGAGACGACCCATTCCCACAAATCCAACATCTAATGGTACAGGCAAATACAGTATCCTGCTATGCTTGCTGTGGATTGAGCACTGTGATCAGCAATGCCTGCCAAAATGCGTTAAACTGGTCAAATAATCCAATACATGTAAATCGTTTTTAAATATGAAAATACACCAGAACTAGTGATCTAATTCTGCACTAAACAGAACTCGAAACACCAAATTAGTGTTTTCTGCCTTTCGCGGTAATGCTCCCAGTCCCTGGCAAGGTGTTGCACAACACTTGATTAAAGTGTAATGTAATGTTTCAAAACATCCCAGGATGAGGTCTTTCTATACTCCAGAAAAGTTAAGATTTCCTCTCCTTAAAAGTGTAATGTCACACACAGACACCGTAATCATTCCGTGTTAATAATCAGTGCAATAATGCACACATCTATCATATTGCATTACTTTGTAAATCTTGTTCGCATTCACTTACCTTTCCTGCATAGGAGGAAGTTGTATCCAACTGTTGAATCGTGGATCATAACGGCTGACATGATTGGTGCTGTGCTTTCCTGAAAAATACACAACATAATCAAGATCCATAAATAGCTAATATGGCCACACTTATCTAATCAAACAATGTTGATGGGAAATAAAGTGCAAATTATGAATATAAATACTAAACATATATATATATATATATATTAATTTGTATTACTACTGGTATTAGTAGTAGTATCCGTAGTGATGTTACCATTGGGGTTCCACTGGTCCTCTCCACCCAGAAGTAGTATGAAGTTTTCCACCTCCACCACACAGTGATGGGCACTGTTGTAAGGCATTACTGGAAGACACAACACAACATAGTGGAGGATGTCAGAAACTGCTAATAAAAGGACACAGAATGGTGCAGGACATACAGTTGAAGTCCAAAGTTTACATATACCTTAGCCAAATACATTTAAACTCCATTTTTCACAATTCCTGACATTTAATCCAAGTAAAAATTATCTGTCTTAGGTCAGTTAGGATCACCACTTTATTTTAAGTATGTGAAATGTCAGACAAATAGTAGAGAGTGATTTCTTTCAGCTTTTATTTCTTTCATCACATTCCCAATGGATCAGAAGTTTACATACACTAAATTAGTATTTGGTAGCATTGCCTTTAAATTGTTTAACTTGGGTCAAACGTTTCAGGTAGCCTTCCACAAGTTTCCCACAATAAGTGGTGTGAATTTTGGCCCATTCCTCCTGACAGAGCTGATGTAACTGAGTCAAGTTTGTAGGCCTCCTTGCTCGTACACGCTTTTTCAGTTCTGCCCACACATTTTCTAAAGGATTGAGGTCAGGGCTTTGTGATGGCCACTCGAATACCTTGACTTCGTTGTCCTTAAGCCATTTTGCCACAGCTTTGGAAGTATGCTTGTGGTCATTGTCCATTTAGAAGACCCATTTGCGACCAAGCTTTAACTTCCTGACTGATGTCTTGAGATGTTGCTTCAGTATAGACACATAATTTTCCTACCTCATGATGCCATCTATTTTGTGAAGTGCACCAGTCACTCCTGCAGCAAAGCACCCCCACAACATGATGCTGTGCTTTACGGTTGGGATTGTGTTCGTCGGCTTAAAAGCTTCCCCTTTTTCCTCCAAACATAATGATGGTCATTATGGCCAAACAGTTCTAGAGGACATTTCTCCAAAAAGTACAATCTTTGTCCCAATGTGCCGTAGTATGGCTTTTTTATGGCGGTTCTGGAGCAGTGGCTTCTTCCTTGCTGAGCGGCCTTTCAGGTTATGTCGATATAGGACTTGTTTTACTGTGGATATAGATACTTTTGTACCGGTTTCCTCCAGCATCTTCACAAGGTCCATTGCTGTTGTTCTGGGATTGATTTGCACTTTTCGTACCAAAGTACGTTCATCTCCAGGAGACAGAACGTGTCTCCTTCCTGAGCGGTATGACAGCTGCGTGGTCCCATGGTGTTTATACTTGCATACTATTTTTGTACAGATGAACGTGGTACCTTCTACATTTTTCTGAGGTCTTGGCTGATTTCTTTTGATTTTCCCATCATGTCAAGCAAAGAGGCACAGAGTTTGAAGGTAAGCCTTGAAATACATCCACAGGTACACCTCCAATTGACCCAAATTATGTCAATTAGCCTATGACATCATTTTTCTGGAATTTTCCAAGCTGTTTAAAGGCACAGTCAACTTAGTGTATATAAACCTCTGACCCACTGGAATTGTGATACAGTGAATTATAAGTGAAATAATCTGTCTGTAAGCAATTGTTGAAAAAATACTTGTGTAGTGCACAAAGTAGATGTCCTAACCAACTTGCCAAAACTATAGTTCGTTAACAAGAATTTTGTGGAGTGGTTGAAAAACGATTTTTAATAACTCCAACCTCAGTGTATATAAACTTCTGACTTCAACTGTAAGTCAGAAACTTAATAAGAAAACCTGGGATAATTGATAAATCATATGTTCGTAAACTGAGCATGCTCTTGCAGTTTAAATGCTAGAAATCCATCAAATATGAACATTAGCACAAAATCAACCAAAAGATTCAAAACAATTAATTGTTGTAACTTATTCAGACATTGGTGTGTTGGGGTTCTTATGACAAGTCAACTGACATAGATTCTTGAAGTGTTGAGTGTTGCTGGTCATCTATGAACATCTGAACGTCTTGAAACGCCTTATGTACTCTTAAATATCTGTCTGGTACAGCCAGAAGAGGACTGTCCAACCCCTCAGAGACCGGTTCCTCTCTAGGTTTCTTCCTCTCTAGGTTTCTTCTCTGTAGGTGTCTTCCTAGATTCTTGCTAGCTTCTCTCGGACTGTTTCTCATTTTAATTTGTATCACCTTTTGCATGGACTATTAAAGTAACTGTCCAGTTAAAATCTTGTTTTTAAAAGATAATATTATTTTAATTTATACCCAAATAAAGTTGTTGACTAATCCTATACTCGTATTTGAGGCCAAAGCATAAATTTGAGAAAAACCCTTAAAAAAAACACATTGCTATTTCCTTATACAGAATGATGGACAATGAGCTGGCCAATAAGCGGTCTATTCGCGTGAATATTTGTAATGCCCACACCATTCCAACACAGAAAATCTGTTTTTTTAAATACTTAATTACAATTTTTGGGAAGGAAAACTATTTCACTCATATTGTAATTAACTAAAGTCAGCTGTACAACTAAAATGTGTGTTCCGCATTTAACCCAACCCCTCTGAATCAAAAAGGTGCAAGGAGCTGCCTTAATTGACATCCATGTCTTCAGCACCCGGGGAACAGTGGGTTAACTGCCTTGCTCAGGGGTAGAACAGGGGCATATTTTTTATCTTGGCAGCGAAGGGATTCAATCCAGAAACTTTTCAGCTACTGGCCCAATGCTCTAACCATTAGGCTACCTGCCACCCTGTCATTAGTCATAGAAATATAGAAACTCTGCAGATCCTTTTAGCGTTTCTGTGGGGATTATCGATTTTTACTGCTGTAGAATACTGTTTGAGTTTAGCTCAATGAGTTTTAAGCTACAAAATCTGACTATTCCACATTGAACCAGCCCCCTCTGTCAAACGCAAGTTTGCTCCATTTAACACATAATCCCTCAATAACAAAAACCTAATTATCAATGTCATCACAGAAAATGCAATTGTTGTCTGAATGAAACCTTTGTACTAAACCCAAAGAATTTCTGTCTCTCAACATTTCTGCCTCTCCTTGCTACGTCTACACAGGGAAACATCGCTCCACAGGCCCTGCAGGGGGTATTGCTGTTCTCCACCGATCAGACCTACATATGTCATTAACGCAGGTAGAGAATCTGACCTTATTTGAATGCCTGGTGCTCAAACTGTCTGGCCCAAAACCACTGCTCCTCATTCTGATATAAAGGCCTGCCAAATCCTCCCCTGTCTTAGTCTCTGAATGATCTAAGGTATTAACATCTTCCTGCTCCACATGCCCTGCCACAGTGCTGCTTGGGGACTTAAAGGTGTTTTATTACCAGTCGAAAGTTTGGACACCTACTCATTCAAGTTTTTATTAGATTTTTTACATTGTAGAATAATAGTGAAGACGGCATCAAAACTATGAAATAACACTTATGGAAACACGTAGCAACCAACAAAAATTGTTAAACAAACTCATCCCAAACCATCTCAATTGGGTTGAGGTCAGGTGATTGTGGAGGACAGGTCATCTGATGCAGCGCTCCATCACTCTCCTTCTTGGTCAAATAGCCCTTACACAGCCTGGAGGTGTGTTTTGGATCATTGTCCTGTTGAAAAACAAATGATAGTCCCACTAAGCGCAAATGATGGTATGATGGGATGGCGTATCGCTGCAGAATGCAGTGGTAGCCATGCTGCTTAAGTGTGCCTTGATTTCTAAATAAATCCCTAAAAGTATAACCAGCAAAAGCACACCCACACAATCCCACCTCCTCCTCCATGCTTCACAGTGGGAACCACACACGCGGAGATCATCCATTCACCTACTCTGCGACTCACAAAGACACGGCGGATAGAACCAACAATCTCAAATTTGGACTCATCAGACCAAAGGACAGATTTCCACCGGTCTAATGTCCATTGCTCATGTTTCTTGGCCCAAGCAAGTCTCTTCTTACAAATTGGTGTCCTTTCGTAGTGGTTGCTTTACAGCAATTCAACCATGAAGGCATGATTCACGCAGTCTTCTCTGAACAGTTGATGTTGAGATGTGTCTGTTACTTGAACTCTGTGAAGCATTTATTTGAGTTGCAATCTGAGGTGCAGTTAATTGCCCATTTCTGAGGCTGGAAACTCTAATGAACTTATCCTCTGCAGCAGAGGTAGCTCTGGGTCTTCCTTTCCGATGGCGGTCCTCATGAGAGCCAGTTTCATCATGGCGCTCGAAGGCTTTTGCAACTGCACTTTTGCAACGGCTCTCGTCAAAAGGAGTGGACCAAAGCGCAGTGTGGAAAGTGTTCATGATTTTTATTTTCAAAAAACACTCAAACAAAATAGCAAACGAAAGCACACAGTTCTGTCAGGTACAGATACTGAACAGAAAACAAGATCTCACAAAACCCAAAAGGAAAATGACAACTTATATGTGATCCCCAATCAGAGACAACGATAGACAGCTGCCTCTGATTGGGAACCACACACACATGGCCAAAAACAAAAACATTGAAAACATAGACTTTCCCACCTGAGTCACACCCTGACCTTACCAAACATAGAGAATAAAAAGGATCTCTAAGGTCAGGGCGTGACAACTTTAAAGTTCTTGAAATTTTCCGGATTGACCGACCTTCATTTCTTTAAAGTAATGATGGACTGCCATTTCTCTTTTCTTATTTGAGCTGTTCTTGTCATAATATGGACTTGGTATTTTACCAAATAGGGCTTTCTTCTGTATACCAACCCCATCTTGTCACAACACAACTGAACGGCTCAAACGCATTAAGAAGGAAAGAAATTCCACAAATGAACTTTTAACACGGCACACTTGTTAATGGAAATTCATTCCAGGTGACTACCTCATAAATCTGGTTGAGAGAATGCCAAGAGTGTGCAAAGTTGTCATCAAGCCAAAGGGTGGCTACTTTGAAGAATTTCAAATATAACATATTTTTTTAGTGTGTCCAAACTTTTGACTGGTACTGTATATCCACATTATGAGGTTGGAATAATACTGTGAAATTGTGAAAATTATGATGCTCTTTTATTGTAAGTGCTGTTTGAATTATCAGCTTGTTTTGGTGGGAAATAGTCTTGGTGGGAAGTAGTTTTGGCCACAAGGTTAAATTAGACCAATTAGAAAGACAGTTCCAAACCTCTCTGCCAATAACAGCTCATTTTCAGTTATCCCCTCCCCACTCAAGCCACTCCCAGACAGTCCTAGCAAAATTCTTTCTTGAGAAAATGCTCTTTGCTAAGAATTTTCTTTTGACCATTTTAATTGAAAACAATCACAGTAAGGTAAATGTTACCCAGAAATTATTTGATTTTTAGATTAAAACGTCTGCATTGGACCTTTAAAGTGGAAATGGCAGCATTTTAACTACTTTGTAGATATGAAACAGACAATCATAATATCAGTCAAAAATATCAAATTCCTAGTTCATGCTTCCAAACCAACTTTATAAGATGTTTTTAAAAACAGGTTCTATTTGACTCTTGGCAGAATATATGGATGCAGTTCAATGCATGATTAATATAATTCATGAATACAGTATATTTCCTTGAATACAGTATATTTCCAAAAATATTGCTATCAGTTTGCAAATCACAGCTGACCTGGTACATTGTTTGCTGCCTCCACCCATTCGGGATGCACTGTTCAAATTTAAATGACGCAATATTTTGAGAAAAAACGGACGACTGTACCTACGGCTGGGAATGTCAATGCAATCAATCTAGCAAGGGCATTGATCAAAAGTCAGTCATAACGTGGCTAATAGGCTAGGACACACAAGGGAGTATAAATGAGTCAACAGTTGTCATCTACTTTATGAAATTACAGCCTGATGCACCAGTGAAATCAACTTAATTGCGCTGCTTTTGTGTGTCCCGTTTACAACGTGCAGCGGAGGGAAAGTGTACAGACACATGCCAGAGTCCTAGCTAGGCTACTAAACTGTTACAGTCTGGCTTTGGTTGACCATGAATAACCAAAAAAACTAAAACTGGAACAAAACACCATGCAAAGGAGAAACATGTAGGTATATAACTCTCCTTCCAGACCCATATCAAATATCTCCAATCCAAAGTTAAATCTAGAATTGGCTTCCTATTTCGCAACAAACCATCCTTCACTCATGCTGCCAAACATACCCTTGTAAAACTGACCATCCTACCAATCCTCGACTTTGGCGATGTCATATACAAAATAGCCTCCAATACCCTACTCAACAAATTGGATGCAGTCTATCACAGTGCAATCCGTTTTGTCACCAAAGCCCCATATACTACCCACCATTGCGACCTGTACACTCTCGTTGGCTGGCCCTCTCTTCATACTCATCGCCAAACCCACTGGCTCCATGTCATCTACAAGACCCTGCTAGGTAAAGTCCCCCCTTATCTCAGCTCGCTGGTCACCATAGCATCTCCCACCTGTAGCACACGCTCCAGCAGGTATATCTCTCTAGTCACCCCCAAAACCAATTCTTTCTTTGGCCGCCTCTCCTTCCAGTTCTCTGCTGCCAATGACTGGAACGAACTACAAAAAGCACTGAAACTGGAAACACTTATCTCCCTCACTAGCTTTAAGCACCAACTGTCAGAGCAGCTCACAGATTACTGCACCTGTACATAGCCCACCTATATTTTAGCCCAAACAACTACCTCTTTCCCTACTGTATTTAATTTATTTATTTATTTTGCTCCTTTGCACCCCATTATTTTTATTTCTACTTTGCACATTCTTCCATTGCAAATCTACCATTCCAGTGTTTTACTTGCTATATTGTATTTACTTTGCCACCATGGCCTTTTTTTGCCTTTACCTCCCTTATCTCACCTCATTTGCTCACATCGTATATAGAATTTTTTATACTGTATTATTGACTGTATGTTTGTTTTACTCCATGTGTATGTAACTCTGTGTCGTTGTATGTGTCGAACTGCTTTGCTTTATCCTGGCCAGGTCGCAATTGTAAATGAGAACTTTTTCTCAACTTGCCTACCTGGTTAAATAAAGGTGAAATCAAAAAAATATATATTAAAAAAAATATTACAGCAACATTTGAGCAGGTAGCCTAGGCTGGCTACCACTTGTGGAAAAAGTATCCAATTGTCATACTTGAGTAAAGGTAACGATGCCTTAATAATAGAAAACGACTCAAGTAAAAGTCACCCAGTAAAATACTACTTGAGTAAAAATCTAAAATCATTTGGTTTTAAATATACTTAAGTCTCAAAAGTAAATAGAATTGCTTTAATATAAAGTAAAAGTATGAATCTTTCCAATTCCTTCTATTAAGTAAACCAAACGGCACAATTTAATTTCCATCATTTAAGAATAGCCAGAGACACACTCCAACACTTAGACATAATTTACAAATGAAGCATTTGTGTTTAGTGAGTCCACCAGATCAGAGGCAGTAGGGATGACCAGGGATGTTCTCTTGATTGGTGTGTGAATTGGACAATTTTCCTGTCAAAATGTACCTTTTCAATGTCAGGAAAAAATGCATAAAGTAAAATGTACATTATTTTCTTTAGGAATGTAGTGAAGTAAAAGTGAAGTACAGATACCAAAAAAATGACTTAAGTAGTACTTTGAGGTATTTTTAAGTACTTTATACCACTGCTGGCAACACCATACAGAAATGCTGCATTCAACCACACCTGTGATCCATGCAGTGCAAAAAAAATAAAACATGTTTTAAGTTTAAATGTTACAACAACCCACAGTATAGCTCAGTTTTTGTTATTTTTGATTAGGGTTGCATTATATTATGCACATCTCAAGCATAGCAGCAAAGGCTGGACAAATATTATTTATCTCTTCTTTTGATTTAATATGTAAAATTATTATATATTTATATAGAGTTGAAGTCGGAAATTTATATACACTTAGGTTGGAGTAATTAACTTGTTTTTCATCCACTCCACAAATTGCTTGTTAACAAACTGTAGTTTTGGCAAGTCGGTTAGGACATCTACTTTGTGCACGACACAAGCAATTTTTCCAACAAATGTTTACAGACAGATTATTTCACTTAAAATTCACTATCACAATTCCAGTGGTCAGACGTTTACATACACTTAGTTGACTGTGCCTTTAAACAGCTTGGAAAATTCCAGAAAATTATTTTATGGCTTCAGAAGCTTCTGATAGGCTAATTGGCATCATTTGAGTCAATTGGAGGTGTACCTGTGGATGTATTTCAAGGCCTACCTTCAAACAGAGGGCCTCTTTGCTTGACATCATGGGAAAATCAAAAGAAATCAGCCAAGACCTCACAAAAAAAATTGGAGACCTCCAGAAGTCTGGTTCACCCTTGGGAGCAATTTCCAAATGCCTGAAGGTACCACATTAATCTGTACAAACAATAGTATGCAAGTATAAACACCATGGGACCATGCAGCCGCCATACTGCTCAGGAAGGAGACACGTTCTGTCTCCTGGAGATGAACGTACTTTGGTGCGAAAAGTGCAAATCAATCGCAACAGCAAAGGACCTTGCGAAGATGCTGGAGGAAACAGGAACAAAATAATTTATATCCACAGTAAAACAAGTCCTATATCGACATAACCTGAAATGCCGCTCAGCAAGGAAGAAGCCACTGCTCCAGAACCGCCATAAAAGAAAGCCAGACTATGGTTTGCAACTGCACATGGGGACAAAGATTGTACTTTTTGGAGAAATGTCCTCTGGTCTGATGAAACAAAAATAGAAGTGTTTGGTCATAATGACCATCGTTATGCTTGGAGGAAAAAGGGGGAGGCTTGCAAGCTGAGGAACACCATCCCAACCGTGAAGCACGGGGCTGGCAGCATCTTGTTGTGGGGGTGCTTTGCTGCAGGAGGGACTGGTGCACTTCACAAAATAGATAGCATCATGAGGTAGGAAAAATATGTGGATATATTGAAGCAACATCTCAAGACATCAGTCAGGAAGTTAAAGTTTGGTCGAAAATGGGTCTTCTAAATGGACAATGACCCCAAGTATACTTCCAAAGTTGTGGCAAAATGGCTTAAGGACAACAAAGTCAAGGTATTGGAGTGACCATCACAAAGCCCTGACCTCAATCCTATAGAAAATTTGTGGGCAGAACTGAAAAAGTGTGTGCGAGCAAGGAGGCCTGCAAACCTGACTCAGTTACACCAGCTCTGTCAGGAGGAATGTGCCAAAATTCACCCAACTTATTGTGGGAAGCTTGTGGAAGGCTACCTGAAACGTTTGACCCAAGTTAAACAATTTAAAGGCAATGCTACCAAATACTAATTGAGTGTATGTAAACTTCTGATCCACTGGGAATGTGATGAAAGAAATAAAAGCTGAAATAAATAATTCTCTACTATTATTCTGACATTTCACATTCTTAAAATTAAGTGGTGATCCTAACTGACCTAAGACAGGGAATTATTACTTGGATTAAATGTCAGGAATTGTGAAAAACTGCATTTAAATGTATTTGGCTAAGGTGTAAGCCAGTCCTTCTCAAATAGTGGGGCGAGCGATGCCAGGGGGGGCGCGTGTGACCCTGGGGAACATGCTTTTTTTTGCCGCAGGGAGTAGTTTTTTTGTTTGTTGTTGCACCGAACAAGAGCACACAGCACCGAGCAGGAGATATGAAGTGAAGATAACAAACCCTTAAGAGTACAGATAACAAACCCTTAAAATATTTAACAGGGATGAAAAGAATGGTGGAGAGAGACGGAGATAAATGAGACAAACGTAAGTCTCCCGAAAGCTAAGACGAGGAAATATGACAAAGCGTATGTAGAGCTTGACTTCACTGTGACTACGGTGGGAGACGAGGAAAGACTGGTATGTTTACTGTGTCTAAAAATGTTGGTAGCGGACAGCATGAAGCCAAATAAATTAAGGCGTCACTTAAAGACATTACACCCCAATCACACTGATAAGCCGCTTGAGTTTTTTCAGCGAAAACGTGCCGAATACTGCCAACAATCGTCCCGCTTTGTGAATGCTACTTCAGTAAACCAGCGAGCACTGTTAGCATCATATAAGGTGGCGTACCAAATTGCTCAGTGCAAAAACTCCATAGCAGAGGAGCTGATACTGCCTGCAGCATTAGACCTGGTCTCTGTCATGCTGGATGACGCAAAAATAACAACTATCCCTCTGTCCAATGACATTGCTAACGATCTTAAAGAACAGCTGGTGGATAAACTCAAAGACAAACGTTTTGCCTTACAGTTCGATGAAGCAACTGACAGCAACAAAGACTGTTTGTTTATCGCTTATGTATGTTTTGACATGACAAACTCCCTGTGTGAGGATCTACTGTTTGTAAATATGTCAGAGACAGAGCCACACGTGAAGAGCTATTCAGAATGCTGGACTACTTCCTGACTGAGAATGGGCTAAAGTGGGAGATTGGTGTTTGCAGTGATGGGGCACAGACCATGGCAGGAATGGGAAAAGGACTTCGGGCACTCATCAAGAAGGCCTCACCTAATGCTGAGTGGACACACTGTGTTATGCACAGAGAAGCACTGGCATAATGGCACCATTCCTCTGAATTAAGTGAGGTTATGACTGACATTGTAGGTGTAGTCAATTTTATAAAGACCAGACCACTAAAAACAAGAGTCTTCTCTGCTATCTGTGAGGAGATGGGAGCTGAACATCAAGCTGTGCTGTTTCACAGTGAAGCAAGGTGGCTGTCACGAGGAAAAGTCTTGAGCTCAGAGAGCAGATAAGACTGTTTTCGGAGCAGGAGCACAAGTATGATCTCGCAGAAAAATTTAGTGATGAGAACTTCCTGGCAAAACTGGCCTAGCTGTGTGACATATTTGGAAAGCTAAATTAACTAAATCTACAGCTTCAAGGAAAGCTTGCAATGTGGGGCAGGCGACTTGATGAAGGAAATACATATTCATTCAAGAACCTGCATGAATTTGTTGATACTACTGACTATGATGCCACCCCAGTGATTCCATATATTAAGGAGCATATTTCATCACTGATGGGATTCTTTAAAAAGTACTTCCCTGAAAACGGTTTCCAATATGACTGGGTGAGAGATCCTTTCAATGTACCAGCTCCAACTGGTTTTTAGCTCCGCAGAGGAGGACCAGTTCATTGATATGACGTCTGACTCCACATTGAGACTGATGTTCACATCACAGACACTGAGTGAATTCTGGCTGAGTGTAGAGAGGCAGTATCCACTCTTAGGGCAGAGGGCCATGGGCATTCTTCTTCCTTTTGCAACATCTTATCTTTGTGAGACTGGCTTCTCTGCTGTTGCTGCACTGAAGACCAAGTACAGGTCCCAGCTAAACATTGAGCAGGAGCTGATTATATTTTATTTTTCAGTATCAAATGGTCAAAAAATGTTTACAGTTTAAAAAAGGGTTGAATTTTTTTTTAAATTTCAGGCAAATTGATGCACTTTAAGTCTTTTCTGTTACAGACTAAAAAACAATGTTAATAAAGTTATTCTTTGTTGTAAGTTGATCTATATTTCTTTCTTTTTTCTTTTTTTTCTTTTCTTTAATGTAAATAAGGATACAATGTTATGCAGAGGTGTACTTATAACAATTTTATAGACAAATTATACTATTTCCAGTCGCGGTGGAGAGTTGGGGGGCACAAAATGTTTACTTCTTCCTATGGGGGGGGGGGTGTAACAGAAAATAATTCAGAAGCACTGCTGTAAGCAGACATTATTAAGGGCCATATGTTTTCAAACAATGGCCAGTTTGGGTCGCAGTTGCAGGTTGAGAAAAAATAAGAATCATCTACTGTACGTCTGGCCTGCAAATTCCTTATTTTTTCAATATGGCCCATGCGCTGATTGAGTTTGACACCCCTGGGCTAGCTTATCTATTTATGTAGCTAGCTATTTATTTAGCAAGCTAAAAACATGAAACCTAACATTAGATTTGATTTGATGATTTTGATTTGATTTGATAGCTAGCTAACTCGCTTCTGGGAAGATGTTATGTCATTGGAGGAGTGGGTGAGTGACCGACCTTTTCCCATCATACTGTAATTTTCGGTGGGTACTGGCTACAGCTAGAGATGCAGATGTCTTTTGGTTAGCTAGCAAGAAAGGTGAATCACTTTGCTAGTTCGGCTGAACTTGAACAACTGCTATCCATATCTCTTAGTTGTCAACCAAATGTATCTGGCATCGATCAAATGGGCGGGGAGGGAGGCAAGTTCCAATTCAGTTGTCAAAGCGTGGGTTGGGACCAGCATGCATTGGCAGGCAAGCTGCAGAAGTAGGAGCAGGCTATTCCCCATCATTTATCAGTGCAATTTTGATGGCCAACTAGCTGAAAAAGTTTGAGATGGTTTATCTAATGTTCCCTTGTTAGAATTTAGCTCATCTTGCTCTGGCTAGCATTAGTTGTTGATCTTGTTGTTGTTGATGTTCATAGACAACTGAGGGAGAGAGAGCCTACCTGGTTGTTTGCTCAATAGGACTGTGAAGTTCCCAAATCTAAGAGGACTCCCGTGGTATTAACATCAATCAATCAAATGTATTTATAAAGCCCTTCTTACATCAGTTGATGCCACAAAGTGCTGTACAGAAACCCAGTCTAAAACCCCAAACAACAAGCAATGCAGGTGTAGAAGCACGGTGGCTAGGAAAAACTTATTTGCAGAAATCCATTCAGGTGTATTTTGTGGCTTTTGGCGAATGCGTTCTAACGACCTTAAGTTGTGCTGTTGCTACTGACTGTAAACACACAGTCCAGTTTAAAGTGAATGATGGCAGGCCCGTGTGGCAAATGGCTTGTTTGCATATAGGCCTACTGTAGCTCTGATTGGCGCAACGGTCTGCGTAGACTCCGGTCCTGGACAAGACAAATGTTTTTGTTGTTGGTTTTATTTACTGCAGTGGCTTTCCCACCCTGTATTGCTATAGAACTTACACAAATCGTTAAATATACATCATTCCCAAACATTCCATGAATTGATGAAAAGGTGAAAATGACCATATCTTAGTGCTCGCTTGTCAGAACATGTCAAACATTGTGTCATATTCTTCCTGGGGGTGTATATGAACAGATTTTTTATGTTGGTTTCATGTTGCTAAAACGATGTAAGTTCCACTTTAAACATCCATGTGGACTCCAGCACTTGTGAGTTTGCGGCGGATTTCCTTTCCCTGTTGGACTGTTTCAATTTCACACAGCATGTGAATTTTCCAACTCAGTCCAAGGCATCACCCTCGACCTGGTGTGCTCCACTGGCATAGCTCCCGACAATCTGTACGGCCTGGAACGCACCATTTCTGACCACATACTCATCCTATTTTATCTTTCCATCCCCCTCCCCAAGACCCTTAACAAATGCACCATCACCCTCAGAAACATCAAACCTGTCAACTCCCACCACCCCTGCCCTGAACCTCTCCTGACCCCTGTTTGTGACCTGGTTTCCAACAACAACAAAGTGGTATCCTCAAATATGGATCTATTGGCCCCTGTTAAACCTTGCGTCTTCACCCCAGTATACACCCAAACTAAGTACTATAAAGGCTGCCGGCCGCTGTGTAAGAAAACAGGGCTCACAGTACATGCTGAGGCATATAAGGATCATGTCTCAAACTACGAAGATGCTCTCCACAAGGCGAAGTCTACCCATGGAAACAACTCTCACCAAAGTGGTCAATGAACTACTTCTAGCGGCTGACTTAGGCAATCTCAACCTCCTCATCCCTCTGGACCTACTGTATCAGATGCCTTTGACACTGATTGCCATTCCATCCTCCATGAAAGAATGGAGAGGACTCTGGGAATCACTCGATCAGCCCTGGCTTGGTTAAGGTCCTACCTGCCCGACAGGCAGCAGTTTGTGACCCTGGGGTACTTCAAATCCGCCCACGCACCTGTCCACCAGAGGGTCCCCCAAGGCTCAGTCCTAGGGCCTCTCCTTCATTATCTACATCATACCCCTCGGAGAAATCATCCGTCAACACAGTCTCCAAGTCCATTGCTATGCTGATGACACAGAGATCTATGTTCACTCCAAACTCACCTCTGACATCCCCCATCATCACTCATCAACTGCCTAAAATAAAAATGATGGATGAGGTCAAACTTTCTGAAGTTCAATGGCAATAAGACACAGGCCATGTTGGTGGCCCCCAGATCTCTCTTAAAGAAGGTGGAGGAGTTTGACCTCAACATCGACGCCTGCCCTATCTCAGGGTCATCCTCGATTCAACACTCTACTTTGATGCCCACATTAAAACCTTCACTAAATCTGCCTTCTTCCATCTCAAGAACATTGCCAGCCTTCGCCTCTCCCTTACAGACTCAGCTGCTGAAACACTTATGCATCCCTTCATTACCTCTTGCCTGGACTATTGCAATGCTCTTCTGTATGGACTCCCTGCCAACTCCCTCAACAAACTTCAAGTATGTCCAAAACTCAGCTGCGAGACTCCTCACCCGCACCAAACCCTGGGAGCACATCACACCCACACTCCTCACTGACAAATCCCTGCAAGACTTGGCTCCCTCCCATCTCTCCAACATGCTACACCCCCACCCGCAGTATTCAATCCTCTGATTCTGGCCTACTGGTCACCAGACTCACCAGACTACTCTCCATGGGGGCCTGTGCCTTCATCTTTGCTGTGGGTATTACTGACGGTGGCTACCGATAAATAAATAAATAAAAAACTAGTGAAAAGTCCTATGATTTATACAATCTAGAAATCATAAGTCAACTCGGTAGGTTTGGTACTATACTGTCATTTGTGCATGGCTACAGAAGCCTATAAGTTGGGTCTCCAAATTTCATCCAAAGTCATAAACTTCACTGTGGAAAAGGTGATATGTTGATATGCTTCAGTTTTCTGCCATATGACTGGTTTCACATTTGTCTCCAGCGATCGTAAGGTAAAATAGATCTAAAACCATTGTCATTTATATTTACAATCCCCTCATCCAAACGGCTTACTCATTTACCTAGCTCTTATCAATTAAAAAATGACATTGCATGAAGAATGGTGTTATTTCTATCTGAAAAAGAAGAAAGTAGATGTTGTTCCACTTGGAACCGACAGGTTGCTCGACCTTATTCATCATTTCATTGTGCGTAAAAGCGGTTGAATTATGTGGGAATTGAGTCAAGATCAGAATACCTCCACAGCACCTTCAGTTATTTGATCTCTAACCCAAACAAATAGTGGGTGAATAGCATGCTATTCTCATGTTTAAGTTCAAGGTCAGAGGACGCGTAGAGAGAAAAGTGCATAAAAATCGAATTACGTTCCATTTATGCGCACTTAGCTCGGGTCGGAATCAGGTCCTTTGCTTTTAGTATTGCCATGTTTATATTTTCTATTTTATGTTTTACTCTGTAAGTGTCCTTGTTTATCTTGAAAGGTGCAAATAAAGTGTATTATTGTTATTATGACTAGGTTCCTGACTTCTAGGGAGTTTTTCCTAGCCATTGTGCTTCTGCTTTTGCCTCCTCATTGCTTGTTAATTTGGGGGTTTAGGCTGGGTATCTGTAAAGCACTTTGTGACAACTGCTGATGTAAAGGGGCTTTAAAAATACATTTAATTGATTGTTGTTTTATATTCGACAACACTCGGCAGCTCACAGGGCCAAAAAACCTCCCCCCAACCTCACTGCCTGTAAACTGTCTATATGTTAAAGTTGTCCTTCTATCCCTCTCATGTTCTCCTTTCCATCTTCCCCTGCTAAAGTGACCCCCGTTGAGATGGAGAGAAATGGTCTTAGGTGACAGTCATAATGAACAGGATCATGTTCACTCAATAAATCTAGGGGCCCGTGCCGTGCTTTTGAGCGTAAATCAGTGAAATGGTAAGGCCACCTGTCTGTCTCCATCCGTCATTTCCACTGTCACCTCCCGCTAGTCTGATGGATCACAGTTGCTGTAAAATTAGACAGCCTTGAATCTAATTTATTTTCTTCACTCCTCAGCTGCAATCTCAATCGCTGTGGCTAGCTGACATGCGAAAGTCTTCCATTCATTGAGGAGAGTCTAGCTCAGACAGATAGGGACTGACTAACACAGCTATATCTTCTCTGTGTGTGTAATGTGTGTGTGTGTGTGTGTGTGTGTGTGTGTGTGTGTGTGTGTGTGTGTGTGTGTGTGTGTGTGTGTGTGTGTGTGTGTGTGTGTGTGTGTGTGTGTGTGTGTGTGTGTGTGTGTGTGTGTGTGTGTGTGTGTTTGTGTGTGTGTGACACGCGGAGGTCTTCCATTGAGCCTCAGACAGATAGGGGAACTAACACAGCTTTATCTTGAATGAGGAAAGGGGATTATAGTCCCTGACTTCAGTGCATCACAATGGAAGGAGCGTGTAGGTGTCAGATATCCTTAAATGCCTTAATATTTAACATTCAGTTGATGTTTAAAGATTTGAACGAGTGGTTATTTTAGTTAAATCAAATGTTATTGATCGCGTACACCGCTGAGTAGGTGTTATGGCGGGTGCAGCGAAATGCTTATGTTCCTAGTTCCTATCAATCAATGCAGTAAATGTCAACAAGCACACAATAATCCAACATTTTAAAATAATCAAACATTTTGTATAGCAGAAGATATATAAATAGTACGTAAACATAATTCAAGTGGCTAGTGTTCAATGACTATGTACATAGGGCAGAAGTCCCTAAGGTGCAGGGTACAGTGCCCGGTGCTATCTGGCTAGTGACAGTGACTGAGGGGCAGAGTAGGGTACTTGGCAGAGGGCAGGGTATTGAGCAGAGGTAATCTAGTGGTGGCTGTTAATCAGTCTGATGGCCTGGATATAGAAGCTGTTTATCGGTCTCTGGTTTGGGAAATGTCATAATTCCACTGTCCCGCAGCCCATGCAGGAAATTCATAAACGTAATCTCGCTCTGGAAAAAAGCACCTACACATTATTTTTTCCTTATTACTATTTGGTTCGCAACAGTTGGGCGTTAACCTACCCGTATGCCTCTACGGCCTGTGCAAGCATGTATCATTTATTGGAGTTCTTGTCTCTCATCATCGTTGAATCTCTGCTAGCTAGCTACATGCCAATGATTTGTTTAGCATAGCAACGTCAAATTAATAGAATGATTCGAATTAACGACTGGGTCAAAACATGAGAAAATAACGCCCAGCCCCGCTTAGGTAGCAACTTCAGAATGCAAAAGTTATCCGATGCAGGCCTTTAGGCCAGGGAAATAATGCCTGTGAGTGGTCATCGTGTGAGAGCTCACTCAATAGTTATTGGCAGCTCCTAACAAGGAGAACAGAAAGTGCTGGAGTGCCATTTTAGCTACCAATGACGTGAGTAGGACATCCCATTCTCTGCAAAGAAGAGGCAAGCACTGGCTGTCACCAACCAGTGCCAGGACCATAGACAGCTCTTCCATTCATAAGCCATCAACGGAAACATTAACATCACCAACTAGCTTGGTTAGCTCGGACTCGCCAATGTGGCACTGTCATAGGATGCCACCTTTCCAACAAGTCATCAAATGTCTGCCCTGAGATAGCAGACTGAAGATGGACTAAAGATGGCGTTGCAGAATGCCTCGTGAGAAATTGCAAATATTCAATATCTCTAAAACGGACTAAGGCAAAAACATGTCGGAGAGGAACCAGGGAAAAAATTGAAAACCAAATGGACAGACACAGTTGATTTATACTTTTCACCACCTGGTACGGTAAGAGTGGAAACCGACCTGCTAAAATCACTAAATGATCAATTGGGTGGACTTGAACTTGTCAGTAAAGAAATAAATGACAAAGCTGCGGCAATGGAGAAACAAACAAGCTGAACGGTACAGTCAATGCTATTGAAACGGACTTTAAAGAACTTAAAAAGGAGAACATGTTTCTTGAGAGAAGCCTAACTTGGAATACAAACTAGATCCATGCGAGAAAATCTGGTACTTACTGGTATTAAAGAAAATGAGGGTGAAGATCCCGAAAGTGTGGTGAAATAATTATTTCTTAAAGCGCAACAGATCCCAGGCGACACTGTCGACAAAATCAAACTCAAATGTGTACAGTACCCTGTTTCAGACAGAGAGGACAGCGATACGAGCACCCAATCGTGGCCAAAGGTGCATTCTTTAAAGATAAAATAATGGTTAAAAGCCTGGGTAAAAGACTCGCTGGACAAAAAATAGGAATGAATTAAAAGTTCCTGAAGAAAATTGCAGAACGATGCAAAGTTCTGTACCCACTCTTCAAGGTGAATATACTTAAATGGAAAAGCTGGAAATGAGGTAGGAATCAACATAGTAGGGATTAAAACACAGCAAACGGAGGACAAAGAAGGCACAGTATGTGGGTATGTGCAGGTGTATTGTGATGGAAAGTGGGGTGTGTGTTTTTGTGTTTGTAAAAGTTTGGAGTTAAGTGAATGAAAAAAGAAAATGGTTGCAAATACCAGAGCTTTCAATTTTGTGATGATATGGGATATACATTTTAAATTCATTATCTGTATATATATATATATATATTATTATTTATTGTCCTATCATGATGTAATGATCCCCAACCCTATACCCTAGATACCCACCTGAGCGACCCACACACTAAGGAGAAGTTTTTCTGTTTTATAGGCCTACTGTAAGTTGTAGCCGATAAAAGCGGTCAGAGACCCACTAAAGCAGCAATGGCCAATCAAGAGTCTGAGCCTGCCTGGCAGGGTTGGTCAAACAATGCCAAAGTCCCCGGATGTGTGAACATAGTATACAAGGAATTTCTCAAAGCTGCTAATGAGAACCTTGATGACCTTGTACCTATCCTGTGGAAATTTTGGTGGGGTGCCCTCACCCAGGTAGTGGCAGTGCTGGCAACACTAGCTGCAGTAACCCATGAGGAGGTCGTCACACTCGGACAATCAGAGAGTGGGTAAATTATTGTGGCGCTGGTAGCACAAAATAATCAAAAGGTCTGACTGCACAGAGATGCTTGAGAAAATGGTCCCAACGGGAGACCAGCATGTGTGTTTCAGGGTAGGGGGGTGTATCTGAGCTCCATCAGCTAGGACTTGACATTGGTTAATCAAATCTTCCCATTCTTACTCAATTCTGCATGCCTTCTCAAGAAGCTACAACTGTATGTGCATTCGCACATAAAGTCTTCTCTTGACTTGGGCTCGGGGATGGAACAATGTTACCAGCATTACGACCAGGAATATGACTTTCCCGAAGTGGATCCTTTGTTTGCACCCCCCAGGGTAATTGAACTGATTCCAGAAGCTGACCTAAAATAACGCGGGTGGAAGAGATGTGGAGCGGTCTTCTAGTTTGATTTAGGAGGCGTGCACACCACCCACCGCTTCAAAGTATATTACTCTAATGTTCAGTCTCTGGATAATAAAGTTGACGAGCTCAGTGCGAGGGTCTCTTTCCAGAGAAAAATTTGGGATTGTAACGTACTCTGCTTCACGGAAACATGGCTCCCTCGGGATTTACTGTCTGAATCGGACCAGCCAGTTGGATACTCAGTTCATCACACAGACAGAAATAAATATCACTTCGGGAAGAAAAAGGGCGGGGTGTATGCGTCATGATTAACGACTCATGGCTTAATTGTGATAACATACAGGAACTCAAGTACTTTTGTTTACCCGATCTAGAATACCTCACAATCAAATGCCGACCGTATTATCTCTGAAGATAATTTTCTTAGGTTATAGTCACGGCCATGTATATCAGCCTCAAGCTGATACCACGACAGCCCTCAAATAACTCCATTGGACTTTATGCAAACTGGAAAGGCAAAATTTGGAGAGGCAACATTTATTGTACCTGGGGATTTTAACAAAGCACATTTGAGAAAAAGGCTGCCGAAGTTCTATCAACATATCGACCATAGTATTCGCGCTGCCAAAAAAATTGATCACTGTTACTCCAACTTCTGGGATGCTTACAAGGCCCTCCCCCACCCTCCTTTCAGAAAATCTGACCACAACTCCATTTTTCTCCTCCCTTCCTACAGACAGAAACTCAAACAGGAAGTACCCGTGCTAAGAACTATTCAACGCAGTTCTGACCAATCGGAATCCACGCTTCAAGATTGTTTTGGTCAAGCGGTCTGGGATATGTTCTGGGTAGCTTCCGAGAATAATATTGATAATGGTGACTGAGTTTATCAGGAAATGTATAGGAGATGTACCCACTGTGACTATTAAAACCTACCCTAACCAGAAACCGTGGATAGATGGCAGCATTGGCACAACACTGAAAGTGCGAAACACCGCATTTACTATGGCAAGGTGACTGGGAATATGTCAGAATACAAACAGTCTAGTTATTCCTCCGCAAGGCAATCAAAACGTCAGTATAGAGACAAAGTGGAGTCGCAAATCAACGGCTCAGACACAAGACGTGTGTGTGGCAGGGTCCACAGACAATCAAGGACTACAAAATGAAAACCAGCCATGTCACGGACAATTTTCCCGCTTTGAGGATAACACCGTGCCACCGACACCACCCGCTACCAAGAACAGTGGGCTCTCATTCTCCATGGCCGATAAATTAGTCATAACTGAGTCAGATGTGTAGGCCTCCTTGCTTGCACACGCCTTTTCAGTTCTGCCCACACATTTTCTATAGGATTGAGGTCAGGGCTTTGTGATGGCCACTCCAATACCTTGACTTTGTTGTCCTTAAGCCATTTTGCCAAAACTTTGGTAGTATGCTTGGGGTCATTGACAATTTGGAAGACCCATTTGCGACCAAGCTTTAACTCCCTGACTGATGTCTTGCTTCAATATATCTTGAAATGTTGCTTCAATATATCCACATCATTTTCCTACCTCATGATGCCATCTATTTTGTGAAGTGCACCAGTCCTTCCTACAGCAAAGCACCCTCACAACATGATACTGCCACCCCCGTGCGTCATGGAAGTGATGGTGTTCTTCGGCTTGCAAGCATCCACCCCTTTTTCCTCCAAACATAACGATGGTCATTATGGCCAAACAGTTCTATTTTTGTTTCATCAGACCAGAGAACATTTCTCCAAAAAGTACGATCTTTGTCCCAATATGCAGTTGCAAACTGTAGTCTGGCTTTTTTTATGGCGGTTTTGGGGCAGTGGCTTTTTCCTTGCTGAGCGGCTTTTCAGGTTTTGTCGATATTGGACTTGTTTAACTGTGGATATAGATACTTTTGTACTGCTTCTCTCCAACATCTTCACAGGGTCCTTTGCTGTTGGGTCCATGGTGTTTATACTTGTGTACTATTGTTTGTACAGATGAATGTGGTACCTTCAGGCATTGGGAAACTCAGAATTCTGAGGTCTGGCTGATTTCTTTTGATTTTCCCATGATGTCAAGCAAAGAGGCACTGAGTTTGAAGGTAGGCCTTGAAATACATCCACAGGTACACCTCCAATTGACTCAAATTATGTAAACGTCCGACTTCAACTGTATGTGTATACTGTATCCTATACTATTCTACTGTATCTCATTCTATGCCGATCTGATATTGCTGGTCCATATATTTTTATATTCTTAATTCCATTCCTTTACTTAGATTTGTGTGTATTTGGGTATCCCGTGCCTTGCAAAAGTAGTCATCCCCGTTGGCGTTTTTCAAATTTTGTTGCAATACAACCTGTAATTTATTTGGATTTCATGTAGTGGACATACACAAAATAGTCCCCAAATGTTTTTTTTATAAAAAGTTAATAAAAAACGGAAAAGTGGTCCGTGCATATGTATTCACCCCCTTTGCTATGAAGCCCCTAAATAAGATCTGGTGCAACCAATTACCTTCAGAAGTAACATAATTAGTTAAATAAAGTCCACCTGTGTGCAATCTAAGTGTCACATGATCTGTCACATGATCTCAGTATATATATACACATGTTCTGAAAGGCCCCAGAGTCTGCAACACCACTAAGCAAGGGGCACCACCAAGCATGCGGCACCACGAAGATCAAGGAGCTCTCCATATAGGTCAGGGACAAAGTTGTGGAGAACTACAGATCAGGGTTGGGTTATAACAAAACACCCAACACTTTGAACATCCCACAGAGCACCATTAAATCCATTATTAAAAAATGGAAAGAATATGGCACCACAACAAACCTGCCAAGAGAGGGCCGCCCACCAAACCTCCAGGCAAGGAGGGCATTAATCAGAGAGGCAACAAAGAGACCAAAGATAACCCTGAAGGAGTTGCAAAGCTCCACAGCTGTGATTGGAGTATCAGAGCTGGGCTTTACGGAAGAGTGACCACAAAAAAGCCATTGCATAAAGAAAGAAATAAACAAGCATGTTTGGTGTTCACCATAAGGCATGTGGGAGACTCCCCAAACATATGGAGGAAGGTACTCTGGTCAGATGAGACTAACATTGAGCTTTTCGGCCATCAAGGAAAATGCTATGTCTGGATCAAACCCAACACCTCTCATCACCCCGAGAACACCATCACCAGTGAAGCATGGTGGTGGCAGCATCATGCTGTGGGGATGTTTTTCATCAGCAGGGACTTGGAAACTGGTGTGAAGGAATGATAGATGGTGATGGATGGCGCTAAATACAGGGAAATTCTTGAGAGAAACCGGTTTCAGTCTTCCAGAGGTTTGAGACTGGGACGGAGGTTGACCTACCAGCAGGACAATGACCCTAAGCATACTGATAAAGCAGCGCTTGAGTGGTTTAACTTCTTGAAACTCCCCATCCCGGATCCGGGATCGTGACTAAAGCCTCAGGCTCATTAGCATAACGCAACGTTAACGATTTCTGAAAATCGCAAATAAAATGAAAATAATGCGCCTACTCTCAAGCTTAGCCTTTTCTTAACAACACAGTCATCTCAGATTTTCAAAATATGCTTTTGAACCATAGCAATTCACTAATTTGTGTAAGAGTATGCTAAGCTAGCTTAGCATTTTGAGTAGCATTTAGCACGCAACATTTTCACAAAAACCAGATAACCAAATAAATAAAATCATTTACCTTTGAAGAGCTTCGGATGTTTTCAATGAGGAGACTCTCAGTTACATACCAAATGTGCAGTTTTTCCTGAAAGCGTCTTTGTGTAGGAGAAATCGCTCCGTTTTGTACATCACATTTGGCTACCGAAACTAACTGAAAATTCAGTCACCTACAACGTCAAACTTTTTCCAAATTAACTCCATAATATCGACCGAAACATGGCAAACGTTGTTTGGAATCAATCCTCAAGGTGTTTTTTCACATATCTCTTCATTGATATATCGTTCGTGGAAGCCTGCATTCTTCTCTGAATTCTGTGGAAAAATACTTGCAGCTGACTTTTGCGCACCAATTTCGGCGCAGGACACCGGGCGGACACCTGGTAAATGTGATCTCTTATGGTCAATCTTCCAATGATATGCCTACAAATACGTCACAATGCTGCAGACACCTTGGGGAAACGACAGAAAGGGCTGACTCACTCCTCTCGCATTCACAGCCATATAAGGAGACAATGGAAAACTGAGCCTCAAAAATCCTGCTCATTTCCTGGATGCCGTTTCATCTTGGTTTTGCCTGTAGCTCACATTCTAGGGCACGCACAGAAAATATCTTTGCAGTTCTGGAAACGTCAGAGTGTTTTCTTTCCAAAGCTACCAATTATATGCATAGTCGAGCATCTTTTTGTGACAAAATATTGCGCTTAAAACGGTCACGTCTTTTTATCCAAAAATGATATAGCGCCCCCAGAGTTTCAACAGGTTAAGGGAAAATGTCTTGGAATGACCTAGACAAAGCCCAGACCTCAAGCCAATTGAGAAACTGTGGTATGACTTAAGGATTGCTGTACACCAGCAGAAACCCATCCAACTTGAAGGAGCTGGATCAGTTTTGCTTTGAAGAATGGGCAAAAATCCCAGTGGCTAGATGTGGCAATCTTATAGGGACATACCCCAAGAGACTTGCAGCTGTAATTGCTGCCAAAGATGGCTCTACAAAGTATTGACTTTGGGGGGGTGAATAGTTATGCACGCTCAAGTTTTCAGTTTTATTTCTTATTTCTTGTTTGTTTCACAATAAAAAATATTTTGCATCTTCAAAGTAGTAGGCTTGTTGTGTAAATCAAATGATACAAACTCTGCAAAAATCTATTTTAATTCCAGGTTGTAAGGCAACAAAATAGGAAAAATGCCAAGGGGGGTGAATACTTTCGCAAGTCACTGTATGTTGTGTAATTGTTCGATATTATTGCACTGTCGGAGCTAGAAGCACAAGCATTTCGCTACACCTGCAATAACATCTGCTAAACACATGTATGTGAACAACAACATTTGATTTTGAACTGTTGAACATCTGATCTTGTGGTTATTTGTGGGGGAAGGGTGGGGTGTGTGTGTGTGTGTGTGTGTGTGTGTGTGTGTGTGAGTGTGTGTGTGTGTGTGTGTGTGTGTGTGTGTGTGTGTGTGTGTGTTTGCGTGTGTGTGTGTGTGTGTGTGTGTGTGTGTGTGTGTGTGTGTGTGTGTGTGTGTGTGTGTGTGTGTGTGTGTGTGTGTGTGTGTCCCACATCTGTAACCCACAGGGTAATAATGTTAGGGACAATATAGGATGAATCACAATAATTGCTTGCCAAAAAATGTCATTTTTGTAATGCCAATCCTGATTATAGGTAACAATCCTTTGTATGAACTTACATTATTGCATATATTACTTGTTAATTGTGGAAATAAATTAAGATATGCTACATTTTCAAATATACAGCGCATTTGTATTCAGACCCCTTGACTTTTCCACATTTTGCTTCGTTAAAATGGATTATAAAAATAAAATTCCCTCATCAATCTACATACAATACCCCATAATTATAAAGCAAAAACTGTTTAAAAGATATTTTAGCAAATGTATTCAAAATAAAAACTGAAATGTCTCATTTACATAAGTATTCAGACCCCTTACTCAGTACTTTGTTGATGCACCTATGGCAGCGATAACAGCCTTGAGTCTTGTTGGGTACACCTGTATTTGAGGAGTTTGTCCCATCCTTCTCTGCAGATCCTCTCAAGCTCTGTCAGATTAAATGGGGAGTGTCGCTGCACAGCTATTTTCAGGTCTCTCCAGAGATGTTTGATGGGGTTCAAGTCCGGGCTCTGGCTGGGCCACTCAAAGACAATCAGAGACTTGTCCTGAAGCATTGCATTGCATTGTCTTGGCTGTGTGCTTAGGGTTGTTGTCCTGTTGGAAGGTAAACGTTTGCCCCAGTCTGAGGTCCTGAGCACTCTGGAGCCGGTTTACATCAAAGAGCTCTGAAAAACATCCCCACAGCATGATGCTACCACCAACATGCTTTACCGTAGGGATTTATTTTCTTACAATGGAAAGTATAAGGTCATGCTGATAATTAGCTCCCTGAATGCAATTCCTATGGCTTCCACAGGGTTTAAGGTATGTTCAAGGTTTCAAGCTGGTAACGTCAAAAATTAATAAGAAATATCACTTTTAGTTCAGGGACACTGTCTTGGAAATGTGTGTGTGCACGCGCTATGTAGACAGGACGCAACTGTTAAAATCGGTTTCCTATTGAGCATACTTCTTTCCGTAAGAAATATTATAGTTTGACTACATTTTAGGCTATCTGGGGAGTAAATAGAAACGTATTTTGACTTGTTGAAACAAAATTTAGGGGTAGATTTTCAGATTCCTTTATCTGCATGTTGAAAGAGTGGATTACTCAAATTGATTGAGCCAACTAAACAGACTTTTTGGGATACAAAGAAGCATTTTATCTAACAAAACAACACTACATGTTATAGCTGGGACCCTTTGGATGACAAATCAGAGGAAGATTTTCAAAAAGTAAGTGAATATTTAATCGCTATTTGTGAATTTATGAAACCTGTGCCGGTGGAAAAATATTTTGATTTGGGCCACCATCCTCAAACAATCGCATGGCATGCTTTCGCTGTAATAGCTACTGTCAATCAGAAAGTGCAGTTCGATTAACAAGAATTTAAGCTATCAACCGATATAAGACACTTATATGTACCTAAATGTTTAATATCCATAGTTTTTATGATTATTTATTTGAATTGCGCACCCTCCCGCTAGCGGGACGCCTAGACTTATGATTTAAGAATGATGGAGGCCACTGTGTTCTTGGGGACCTTCAATGCTTCAGAAATGTTTTGGTACCTTTCCCCAGAGCTGTGCCTCGACACAATCCTGTCTTGGAGCGCTACAGACATTTCCTTCAACCTCGTGGCTTGGTTTTGCTCTGACATGCACTGTCAACTGTGGTACCTTATATAGATAGGTGTGTGCCTTTCCAAATCATGTCCAATTACTTGAATTTACCACAAGTGGACTCGAATCAAGTTGTAGAAATATCTCAAGGATGATCTATGGAAACAGCTCAATTTCGAGACTCATAGCAAAGGGTCTGAATACTTATGTAAATAAGGTATTTCAGTTTTTTTTATACATTTGCAAAAATGTCTAAAAACCTGTTTTTGCTTTGTCATTATGGGGTATTGTGTGTAGATTGATGAGGAACAGAATATAATTCTCCCATGGGCAAAGTATTTCAAAAGGGTTGATGATATTAATTAGTAGATGGATTCTTTTTAAATTACGGTCCAAATAATGATGATCAACGCTTCTTTAAAAATAATAATAATAATTGATCAAGCTTACAAGCAATACAAGACTCTGTTATTATGGTGGGAGATTATAATACGGTTTTAAATACCTCAATGGACCCTAAAGGAAATCACACTACAAACTATTACCCTCATGCACTTAAGGAAATCACGAATATCATGGATTTATTAGAACAAGTGGATTCATGGAGGTATACCAGAGGACCATTATTTGCATGTTTTAACCATAAAAATGATAGATTATCAGATTCTCAACAATAAGTTCTGAAACAGGACCCAAGTTATAGAAAAAAAGATCCAGTCCATAAAAAAATTGGAGGCCCCTTACACTTCACTGTTGTGATGCAGAAATTCTAGAAAAATGGATAGCATGTCCTGGATAACATGTCCTAATCAGACATGTTTTTACATGGACGATACATTGGAGATAATGTAAGACAAGTACTGGAAACGATAGAACACTATGAAAAATCTGGGACACCAGGCCTGGTATTCATAGCTGACTTTGAAAATAGTTTTGATAAAGTACGACTGGAATTTATATATAAATGCCTGGAATATTTCAATTTTGGAGAATCTCTTCTTCAATGGATTAAAGTTGTATGTATCGTTACCCTAGGTGTAAAATAGTAAATAATGGCTACTTCTCAGAAAGTGTCACGAGTCCGACTGAGGGTGGTTTCCCTTTCCGGTTTGGGTGGCGCTTTCCGGTCGTCGTCACCGGCCTATTAGCTGCCACTGATTGTCTTTTCTCCCCCTCCTTGTATATTTATTGGTAGCACCTGTGTGTATGATTAGTTTGTCTTTATTAGACAGCTGGCCCGCCTGGTTGTTGTGCGGGATTATTCTTTGTAACCTTCTGCTCTGTATCAGAGGGACGTGTTAGTTCCTAGTCGTGCATTTTTGAATCGTCATTTTGACATTCCCTGTGTTTTGGGGCCGTGAACATTGCTAGCACCCTGTGGTGCGTTTAGTGCATTAAAGAGCACAGCATTGTACTCTCTGTCTCCTGCCTTTGACTCCACACCCACGACACCCGGATTGTTACAGAAAGTATTAAACTGTCAAGAGGTGTAATACAAGGTTGTCCACTATCGGCATATCTATTTATTATGGCCATCAAAATGTTAGCTATTAAAATCAGACATAACAATAATATCAAGGGACTGGAAAGGGGCTTAAAAACAACGGTGTCATTGTACACTGATGATTCATGTTTTCTTTGAAATCCACAATTTGGATCTCTCCACAGCCTCATAGAGGATCTATACAATTTTAACATCTCTGGATGACAACCAAATTATGATACGTAATTACTATATTACGTATTGGATCACAAAAAAATACAACTTTTACATTACCGTGTAGTTTACCAATAAAATGGTCTGATGGTGAAGTGAACATACTCGGTATTCATATCCTGAAGAAAGAAATTATCTCACTACAATTTGTTTTATAGAAAGTTAGCAAAAAGAGATAAGCTCTTGTGACCATGGAAAGGAAAATACCTGTCCATTTGTGGAAAAATGTGGACCTCTCACTAAAGGCTTCAATCATACAAAACTAATACTTAAATCCGAACTGGTTCTCTAGCACATTAGGAAGGATGTCTCACCCCATATTCAATAATGGCTTTTTTCCCCATTATTCAGATTACAACCTCTAACTTAAGGTTATTTTAAAATGAAATAATCTAAAAAATATCGCTATTTTAAAAACAAGCCATTGAAGGTTGCAATTTCAGTTTAATCCACCAGAAAATACTGAACAAATATTACAACAAACATTATGGTTAAATTCAAATATACTAATTGAAAAAAAATATTAAAAAAATACAAAATAAATGTAATCTTTGTAAATTATATTATAAATATGACTGGTGGAGTTATGTCACACATGCAGCTAGCAAATATATATGGAAATCAAATCAAATGTTATTTGTCACATACATTAGCAGATGTTAATGTGAGTGTAGCGAAATTCTTGTGCATCTAGTTCCGACAGTGCAGTAAAATCTAACAAGTAATCTCACAATTCCCCAACAACTACCTAATACACACAAATCTAAAGGGGTGAATGAGAATATGTACATGTAAGTATACGGATGAGCAATGGCTGAGCCGCATAGGCAAGGTGCAATAGATGGTATAAAATACAGTATATACATGTGATATGAATAATGTAAGATATGTAAACATTATTAAACTGGCATCATTTAGAGTGGAATTGTGTTAACAGGCAGTGGCTCGGGTGGTTGATGTCCTTGATTATCTTTTTTGGCCTTCCTGTGACATCGAGTGCTGTAGGTGTCATGGAGGGCAGGTAGTTTGCCCCCGGTGATGCGTTGTGCAAACCGCACCACCCTCTTGGAGAGCCTTGCGGTTGAGGGTGGTGCAGTTGCCGTACCAGGCTGTGATACAGCCCGACAGGATGCTCTCGATTGTGCATCTGTAAAAGTTTGTCAGGGTTTTAGGTGACAAGCCAAATTTCTTCAGCCTCCTGAGGTTGAAGAGACGCCATTGCGCCTTCTTCACCACACTGTCTGTGTGAGTGGACCATTCAGTTTGTCTGTGATATGTACACCAAGGAACTTAAAATGTTCCTCCTTCTCCACTGCGGTCCATTTAATATGGATAGGGGGTGCTCCATCTTCTGTTTCCTGAAGTCCACGATCACGTTGAGTGAGAGGATGTTTTCCTGACACCACACTCCGAGTGCCCTCACGTACTCCCTGTAGGCTGTCTCGTCGTTGCAGGTAATCAAGTACGCTACTGTTGTGTCGTCTGCAAAATTTATGATTGAGTTGGAGGCGTGCATAGCCATGCAGTCGTGGGTGAACAGGGTGTACAGGAGGGGGCTGAGCACGCACCCTTGTGGGGCCCCAGTGTTGAGGGTCAGCAAAGTGGAGATGTCGTTTCCTGCCTTCTCACCACCTGAGGGTGGCCCGTCAGAAAGTCCAGGACCCAATTGCACAGGGCGGGCTTGAGACCCAGGGCCTCCAGCTTGATTATGAGCTTGGAGGGTACTATGGTGTTGAATGCTGACCTGTAGTCAATGAACAGCATTCTTACATAGGTATTCCTTTTGTCCAATGGGATAGGGCAGTGTGCAGTGTGATGGCGATTGCGTCGTCTGTGGACCTGTTGGGGTGATATGCAAACTGAAGTGTGTCTAGGGTGGCCGGTAAGGTGGAGGTGATATGATACTTGACAAGTCGTCAAATCACTTCATGATGACAAAAGTGAGTGCTACGAGGAGGTAGTCATTTAGTTAAGTTATCTTTGCCTTCTTGGGTACAGAAACAATGATAGCCATCTTTAAGCATGTGGGGACAACAGACTGGGATAGGGAGCGATTGAATATGTCTGTAAACACACCAGACAGCTGGTCTGCGCATGCTCTGAAAATACGGCTAGGGATGCCATCTGGGCCAGCAGCCTTGCGAGGGTTAACGTGTTTAAATGCTTTACTCACATGAGCCACTGAGAAGGAGTGGGGGAGGCGCAGTCCTTGTTAGTGGGCCGCGACGGTGGCACTGTATTATCCTCAAAGCGGGCAAAGAAGGTGTTTAGTTTGTCTGGAAGCGTGACGTCGGTGTCCGTGACGTGGCTGGTTTTCTTTTTGTAGTCCATGATTTCCTGTAGACCATGCAAAATACATCTCGTGTTTGAGCCGTTGAATTGCGACTCCACCTTGTCCCTGTACTGGCATTTGTTAGATTGCCTTGCGGAGAGAATAACTACATTGTTTATATTCAGTCATATTCCCAGACCTCTTTCCATGGTTAAATGCAGTGGAACGCGCTTTAAGTTTCGTGCGAATGCCGCCATCCATCCACGGTTTCTGGTTAGGGTAGGAAATGTCTGCTCTACTCAAAATTACAGCCAACTAATTGCAGCATTACGGCAAAAAAATGGAAGAGAGCAAGTGGAAGGGGGAGAAAGTAAGGAACTTTTCTGCATTAATATACCAGTTAATTTTAAGGTTTGACAACTGTGCCATATAGATTGCAAAATACTACCGATTCCATGACACATGATTTATGAAAAACACTTGATTCAAAACTTACAATTTTTCAATTTAAATTATTATACAAAATATTTGGAACCAATAGAATGTTATATATAGGGGGGATAAACCATCACAGCTCTGCAGATTTTGTTGCGAAGAGACAGAACCATTAGATAATTTGTTTTGGTACTGTCCATACAGTATGTGACTTGATTTTGGTCACAGGTTCAGGAATGGCTAAAGAATTGCAACATTTACCTAACTCTGCAAATAGCACTAATGGATGATGTAAAAAGTCATAGTCAATCGGTCAATAATATAATAATACTCTTAACCAAAAGAAATGTAAGTTATAAACTTGAAAAACTATGAGAATAGAAAGGTTCAGAACTTGTGAAACATCTCAGCACAGTTGGAAAATACATGGAAAACAGAAATCAAAACTGGATGGTGTTCAGAGATAGATGAGAGGGGTTCAGTTGAAGGGTGGGACAAAAAACAACAAGATAACTAATGTAAAGAATACTGTGTCCGTAAAATGTACATAGTATGTATAAGCTGGAAGTAGAAGCCTAAACATTGTTACCCATTAGTTTACTCCAATTAGGGGAGTAAAATATATAATGAAGAAAAATATATATTTTTTATAACAGTACATTCGGAAAGTATTCAGACCCCGTCATTTCTCCACATTTTGTTACGTTACAGCCTTATTCTAAAATGGATTACATCATTTTCTCCCCTCATCAATCTACACACAATACCCCATAACATCAAAACAAAAACAGGTTTTTAGAAATTGTTGCTAATTTATTAAAAAATACAAAACAGATACATTATTTACATAGGTAACCAGACACTTTGCCTCCATTACGAGGTAAAAGTAATAGCATGACTCAAAACAGCGGTTTTACTATCCTTAACACACATTCAAGTTGGCTAATTAATTTGATCAGGGATCATGATGTTGAAAGATGTTGATATCAAACATTTTTGTCAATGAATTGTCCCCTAACTTACCACTGGAGCCAAAACAGTAAGACCACTATGGGGCACAAACCCAGCCCCTTAGAATTGGACTTGTCTTAGTTTTACAGTACGCTCTCGGACTCACTAGAGGGAGTTAGATACCTCGCATTGAAACACGTTTGGTCGGGGTCGACAGAATAACTCAACGGCAACTGGACCAACCAACGTTGCGTTACTACTGCCCTCTAACGTCATTAGTGTTGCATCCCACCGCATTGCATTCTTTTCTTCAGTACTGTGCATGGGATAACGATTTATTTTTGAAGCCATGAGGTGCTAATGCAATGTTGACTCAGGTACTGTAGAATCAGCCTGTGGACAGACAGTCACTACTTTAAATGAGCTACTGTCTTTGTCTTACTTTCCTCCCCTGCTTCTTCACGGTGCTATAGGTACACTAGATGGCAAGCAAGTGTTCCTCTAGTTTGTAGAACAGACGAGCTGCAGTGATCTGACGCGACGAGAGAGATCAGATTCTCCTTTAACCGTGTTGATAAAAGTCTTAGCCAAACGTTGTCTATCTCAGGCTTTGCCTTATTGAAAAGTTCTGATTGAATGTTAATCATGCTCTATTCCACATCCGGTGTGTAGCAGTTCCATCAGGTGGCGATCGATGTGTTACGTTAAGGGGATGATTTTGCAGTTTTGTGTCCTTCTACTCAGACACGGACCATTTGAGCGTTACCTTTTAAGTTTTGAATAATGGTAATCCCCATTGACCTTTTAGTTGTTTTACACGGTTACACATATCGATGAGTTTTAATGGAAAAAAATGTCAACAGTGAAATATCAATGTTTTTCGAAAACAGGTACATGTATGTTAAAATCTGAGGCAAATGTTAAAATACCATTAATGTAACACCAAATAGAGCAGACGATTAACTTGTTGAGTATTGACAGATAGTAAACAGGTGGGTAATATTTGGGAACACTACTACAATTACATCTAGCTACAGATGGTATGTGTTAAAATGGCATCATGGTACATGATACTCGCAACACCAGACCAGGACCAGAAATAACTATGGGCACAAAGTGAGTGTTGTTTGTGTGTTGTCTGCGGTGGATTGAGAGCAGTTGTGACAAATGGACTAGAAAGTTGTATTGTATTGTGAGAGAGTATACAGGGTATTTGACAGCATCGGCCAGTGGTTAATACCGATGAATGGAGAGACATTAGTGAGAGATGCTCCCCGCCAGACAAGAGGACAACAACTAAACTGAGAGACAGAAGATGATGATGATGATGCAAAGGACAGATAAGGTTTCCCATTAGCACCTGTTTGATCTTTGGAACGTGGCAAGAATATAATGGTGTATCTCAAAGGGTCAACATACTCAACTGAGACTGAGCATAGGACACTAAACTGGCGCAGCAGTCTAAGGAAATGCATCGCCGTGCTAGAGGCTTCACTACAGACCCGGGTTCGATGCTAAACCGCTGCGATTGGGAATCCCATAGAACAGTGCAAAATTGGCTCGTCTGGGTTAGGGGAGGGTTTGGCCGGGGAGGGTTTACAAGTAGACCGTCATTATAAATAAGAATTTGTTCTAAACTGACTTGTCTAGTAAAATAAAGGTTGAATAAAAAGCTATACAGTGTATTTGTAAAGTATTCAGACCCCTTGACTTACAGCCTTGTTCTCAAATGGATAAAATTTAAAAGTTTACTCATCAATCTACACAATACCTCGTAATTACAAAGTGAAAGCAGGTTTTTAGACATTTTTGCAAATGTATTAAGAATAAAAAACAGAAACACATTATTTACATAACTATTCAGACCCTTTGCAATGAGACTCAAAATTGAGCTCAGGTGCATCTGTTTCCATTTATCATCCTTGAGATGTTTCTACAACTTGACTGGAGTCCACTTGTGGTAAATTCAATTGATTGGACATGATTTGGAAAGGCACACACCTGTCTATATAAGGGCCCACAGTTGACAGTGCATGTCAGAGCAAAAACCAAGCCACGAGGTCGAAGTAATTGTCAGTAGAGCTCCGAGGCATGATTGTGTCGAGACACAGATCTGGGGAAAGGTACCAAAACATTTCTACATCGAAGGTCCCCAAGAACACAGTGTCCTCCACCAATCTTAAAT
Organism: Oncorhynchus masou masou; assembly: GCF_036934945.1. Classification (NCBI taxonomy): domain Eukaryota; kingdom Metazoa; phylum Chordata; class Actinopteri; order Salmoniformes; family Salmonidae; genus Oncorhynchus; species Oncorhynchus masou. The sequence goes on from NC_088228.1 coordinate 29,604,555, forward strand.
GGAAGAATTTTGGAAACACAAAGACTCTTCCTAGAACTTGGCCACCTGGCCAAACTGAGCAATCGGGGGAGAAGGGTATTGGTCAGGGAGGTGACCAAGAAGCTGATGCTTACACTGACAGAGCTCCAGAGATCCTCTGTGGAGATGGGAGAACCTTCCAGAAGGAAAACCATCTTTGCAGCACTCTACCAATCAGGCCTTTATGGTAGAGTGGCCAGACGGAAGGCACTCCTCAGTAAAAGGCACAAGACAGCCCGCTTGGAGTTTGCCAAAAGGCACCTAAAGGACTCAGACCATGACAAACAAGATTCTCTGGTCTGATGAAACTAAGATTTAACTCTTTGAACTGAATGCCAAGCGTCACATCTGGAGGAAGCCTGGCACCATCACTACGGTTAAGCATGGTGGTGGCAGCATCATGCTGTGGGGATGTTTTTCAGCTGCAGGGACTGGGAGACTAGTCAGGATTGAGGGTAAGATGAACGGAGCAAAGAAAAGAGAGATCCTTGATGAAAACCTGCTCCAGAGTGCTCAGGACCTCAGACTGGGGTGAAAGTTCACCTTCCAACAGGACAAAGACCATAAGCACACGGCCAAGACAACGCTGGAGTGGCTTCGGGACAAGTCTCTGAATGTCCTAGAATGGCCCAGCAGAAGCCCGGACTTGAACCCGATCGTACATCTGAAAACAGACCTGAAAACAGCTGTGCAGCGATGCTCTACATCCAACCTGACAGAGCTTGAGAGGATCTGGAGAGAGGGATAGGAGAAACTCGCCAAATACAGGTGTGCCAAGCTTGTAGCGTCTGGATAAGAGCGTCTGCCAAATGACTTAAATGTAAATGTAATACCCAAAACGACTGGAGGCTGGAATCGCTGCCAAAGGTGCTTTAAGAAAGTACTGATTAAAGGGTCTGAATTGTTATGTAAATTTCAGTTTTTCATTAAATAATTTGCAAACATTACTAAGAGCCTGTTTTTGCTTTTTCATTACAGGATAGTACTGTAAGCTTGTTCTTTGTATTTGCAGAAGCCATTAGATCATTTGTTTGTGTTCTGTGTGCATTATATACTCTGGAGTTCTACCATCAACTAGTTGACGTCGGAAGTTTACATACACTTAGGTTGAAGTAATTCAAACTCGTTTTTCAACCACTCCACACATTTCTTGTTAATAAACTATAGTTTTGGCAAGTCGGTTAGGACATTTTTCCAACAATTGTTTACAGACCGATTATTTCACTGTATCACAATTCCAGTGGGTCAGAAGTTTACGTAGACTAAGTTGACGGTGCCTTTAAACAGCTTGGAAAACTCCAGAAAATTATGTCATGGCTCTAGAAGCTTCTGATAGGCTAATTGACATCATTTCAGTCAATTGGAGGTGTACCTGTGGATGTATTTGAAGGCCTACCTTCAAACTCAGTGCCTCCTTGCTTGACATCATGGGAAAATCAAAAGAAATCAGCCAAGACCTCAGAAAAAAATTGTAGACCTGCACAAGTCTGGTTCATCTTTGGGAGCAATTTCCAAACGCCTGAAGGCACCACGTTCATCTGTACAAACAATAGTACGCAAGTATAAACGCCATGAGACCACGCAGCCGTCATACCGCTCAGGAAGGAGATGCGTTCTGTCTCCTAGAGATGAACGTACTTTGGTGCGAAAAGAGCAAATCAATCCCAGAACAACAGCAAATGACCTTGTGAAGATGCTGGAGGAAACAGGTACAAAGGTATCTATATCCACAGTAAAACCAGTCCTATATCGACAAAACCTGAAAGGCCGCTCAGCAAGAAAGAAGCCACTGCTCCAAAACCGCCATAAAAAAGCCAGATTACGGTTTGTAACTGCACATGGGGACAAAGACCATACTTTTTGGAGAAATGTTCTCTGGTCTGATGAAACAAAAATAGAACTGTTTGGCCATAATGACCATCGTTATGTTTGGAGGAAAAGGGGGGAAGTTTGCAAGCCGAAGAACACCATCCCAACAGTGAAGCACAGGGGTGGCAGCATCATGTTGTGGGGATGCTTTGCTGTAGGAAGGTGCACTTCACAAAATGGATGGCATCATGCGGTAGGAAAATTCTGTGGATATATTGAAGCAACATCTCAAGACATCAATTGGGAAGTTAAAGCTTGGTCGCAAATGGGTCTTCCAAACGGACAATGACCCCAAGCATACTTCCAAAGTTGTGGCAAAAATGGCTTAAGGACAACAAACCCAAGGTATTGGAGTGGCCATCACAAATCCCTGACCTCAATCCTATAGAAAACTTGTGGGCAGAACTGAAAAAGTGTGTGTGAGCAAGGAGGCCAACATACCTGACTCAGTTACACCAGCTCTGTCAGGAGGAATGGGACAAAATTCTCCCAACTTATTCTGGGAAGCTTGTGGAAGGCTCCCCGAAACGTTCGACCCAAGTTAAACAATTTAAAGGCAATGCTACCAAATACTAATTAAGTATATGTAAACTTCTGACCCACGGGAATGTGATGAAATAAATAAAAGCTGAGATGAATCATTCTCTCTACAATTATTCTGACATTTCACATTCTTAAAACAAAGTGGTGATCCTAACTGACTTAAATTTTTACTGGGATTAAATGTCAGGAATTGTGAAAACTGAGTTTAAATGTAGTTGGCTAAGGTGTATGTATGTAAGCTTCCGACTTCAACTACACCATAAAATCAATATAATTATGAATTTTAACATTTAACATTGTCAACATTTGCGGGAAAAAATATATTTTAACATATTATTGGGCAAAAAAAGACCCACACAATTATCTTTTGGCTTTGCAAGGTTTTTCAAGACGTCCATACATGTCCAATTACCAAATGGTTTTATCATCTTGGAGGGATGTTTTCTCCTTCCCTTGCTCTGCTATCTATCTGGCATTTTCAATATTTTATAATAATATATTATAACTTAATATTATTGTATTTTAAAGCAGCTGGACAGTAACATGTAATTATAAAATGTTCGATCTACACTTCACAAGATTATTAGATTATTATAAATCTGGCCATGCATCTTTGCCAAGAGATTTCAGCAAAAAAAAGGTAAACCAGGCAGAAAGCTCCACGCCACATAGCTGTTACTGTAAAGCCACACTCAGTTTAAAAAACGTACGTTAAAAGTGATAGTGATACATCATTACCTCTAGGATTTAAGGAACTCCTTTTGTTCTTCCCTTCATTTTACCTGGGAATGAACCTATGCTCAAGACAAAACCTTAGGAATGTTCAACTTGAAATAAACCACTTCTTAAAATCCTGTTTTTTTTTTTTTTTTTTTTTTTTTTTGTGGTTGAAATCTGGTTAAATTATTATGTCGATTACTTTTTGTGAATTCAACCCAAAAATCGATTGAAGGGACATTTCACAATTGTTCAATTTAAAGTTCATTATCTTCAGCCCCACCACAACATCAACAAATGTGAATACGGTGTATTTTTATGTTTTGTAGTCAAAAATAAGCACACCAGATGATCAACAATGTCATTAGAAGCAATTTTGACATCATCTGGTGTGCATTATGTGATTCGAACCAACTATAAGTAGGCAAAGGTTCGTAAACACTTATCTTCCTCTATCTTTCTGACCACAAAACATAGAAACACTCCATTATCACATAGGTTGAAGTTGGGGTGTTGCTGGAGATGATGAATATCAAAAATGTGTATGTTGACACGTTGGCACGTTGATTCCTCTTTATTAAATAAGCTTATAACAGAAAGAGCATATCGGTAAAAGATCGGGTTTCTACTCACTAGTGAGGATCTTCCATGTCTTCTTCTCGTCATCGTAGTACTGGACCAGATTACTGGGGAGTCGATCGGGTCCAGGGGGCAAGCCACCCACCAACAACAGCATCCTCTTATTGGAACGAATCCTGGAGTAGTGTGGGTGAGGAGGTGTTGAGGGTTTTGGGGTGTAGAGGGGGTTGGGATTTGGAGCGATTCGGGTGGAGGCGGGGTGTGGAGGTGGGTTAGGGTATGGAGGTGGGTTGGGATTTGGAGTGATTCGGGTGGAGGCGTTGGGGTGTGGAGGTGGGTTAGGGTATGGAGTGGGTTGGGGGGACAAGAGCCGGGAAACATAGATTACATAACAGATATAGATTAAATAAAACAACCAATTGCACACATAAACATACAGAGAACCGTTTTTGTTGAGTAGAAAGCCAATTGTAACTAATCCCAACAACGTCATTGTGTTGGTAGTCATTGAATTGTAGCCCATTGTCGTGACTTGACTTTAACATTAATCTGAAGACTGTTATTTATCTAATTAACTAACTATGTTTAATTGTTGCCCAATTCAATTAATCATGTGACTAACTCATTAGGATCTGGGGCACCACAAGAGCGGTTCTTTAAAGAGTTACCATCTCCCGAATGAAACTCTAAAAGGTCTTTCCCAGTCACATCTATAACCAGTCAACGTATTAATCAGAACCTCATATCATGTCATGTCATCATGTCATTCTGAACAGTCGTAACAATATTGTAACCTCTAAATACAGAAAATAAACTTTGTAATATCACAGCTGTTTTTTCTCTGAATTTATGATAAAGCTTTCAATGGCTTGTTTTTCATTCGGTTTCGGTCTAAAGAGGGTTTACAGCCTAAAGATATCTGTTCAATTAGGTGTGAACTCATCTGAACTTTTCTACAGGGTGCCAGGGTTCCATACATTGAGGCAAATAATATTATGACTGTACAATACACAGTAGATCAACTACTACATAAAATCTTGCTATTCCATTGGCAAAGACTCTCCATGTGATAGGATAGTTCTGAGCCAATTGTGCAGCATATTCTTGAGCTGTGGTGTTGGTTTGTGAAACACAATTTCAGGGCCACATACTTTACTGTACATTGAGTACGGTCATCTAATTAAGTGCAATGCAATTAAACAACTAACCACAAAGTAACAGTCGTTTAAACAACATTGGCCATTAATTCCAGGCATTTGCATCCGTTCTCGTTTTACGATTGACTAAATGACCGCCCTCTCATGCACCCACTTGGATACTGTCCGACTCGTGTTTTGGGGGGTTATTCTCACCTGCAAATGGCCACTAAACATAGATAAGGCTAATTCATTGAGGGGAGAGAAACTAGTGGATTGTGATATGAATATGAGCAGTCTAGACCCTAGATCTGTGCTGTGTCTGGACCCATCTATGGGTATCTCACTGAGACTACGAGGCAATGGCTACATGCTACAGCACATGCAGGCCCTCTCCATTCCACTTAACTTTTTATTGGATGTATTTTTTGGAGTACTTTCCAAATGCACAGTAACCATTTTCTATATGGAAGACTTCGATAACAAAACAATGTTCCCTATCATGGAGAAAAGTCCATATTGGCCAACGCTATATGAGCTATATCCAGTAGATCATAGCTGTAACATCTTAACAATCATGTGAATGTACATGACAATACTTCCTAATAATAGTGTTACCTCTGAATACAGAAAATCAGCCTTGTAATATCACAGCTGTTTCCTCTCTGAATTTATGATAAAACTGTTTATTGGATTTCCACTTATGTGCTCTATAAAGATATTGTGAGAAAGAAATAGTGAAATTACCCTGGTAAATAAATAGTACCCCACATCTGCAAGATAATTGTTGATTTCTATTTTCTACAATACTGTGCGAATATTTTTCTTATCATATCGTCTGTTTATACCGTTTCTGAATGAAGCAGATAACGTTAGACAAATATAAAAGTCAAAATTGCTCCGTAATACTTGAGACTTATAAAAACTAAATTGTGTTCTATAAACAACGGCATCATAAAGCACTGCCAATCAATCATCTTCCTGTCAACATCCTGTCCATTAATTATCTCTGAAAATGCTCATCATGACAAACAGACCATGACAAGCATACCTGGCCATGCAGTACTGTATCTCCCATGGTTGTGTACTGTAGGTGAGGCAGACCAAGCAACTTTCCTAAGTATGGATCACTCAGACCTATAACTCTATAACCCATGAGTTGTTTTCCATTCCTTGCTAATAAAGAAATATACCTACTGGTAGTGTATAAATAGGTTATAAGTTATAGGTGATATCTACCCAGGTTATGTCAACACAAATGTTCATGTGCTCTTATGTCATTTTTTTACATGTGTGCCTACGTTAAGTTATGAGTGATCTATATATTTTTGGAATATATAGGAAATAAGAATAATTTCTTATTTCAGAAGAAATGCCTGAATGTACTGTACAACTATTGACTAAATGTATGTTCCTCCATATGTTCTGCACTTAAAACCTTTACAGAGAAAAAACTATTTTACCAAGAGTAACTAAGTTATATAGTGTAGCGTTGGAATTGAGATGGTATGCAAAATAAGGTAGACCATTCTAAAGCATCCTCACTAACCCTAACCTTATGCAAGTATGCAATATTAGTACCTTTACTAACCTTTGCTAACAACATCTTACACACCACTCCTAACCCTTATTTGCGTGTGTGTGTGTGTGTGTGTGTGTGTGTGTGTGTGTGTGTGTGTGTGTGTGTGTGTGTGTGTGTGTGTGTGTGTGTCCTCACCTGCTGGCTGTGGTCTGCCTGCAGTGCTGTCTGAAGGGCATCAGGTGGTAGTTCATGGCGTCCATCAGCAGCTTCTGGCATACAGGGTCACTCCTCATGAAGTCAACCGACTGCACCCTCTCCACCAGCTCTGGGGCCGGGATGAGGGCGAAGCGCAGCCTCTTCATGAGGTCCGGGGCGTAGTGCATGCGAGTCTCCCGGTCATGCTCCAGCCAGAGGACCGACATCTGGAAGAGGGCCAGCTCCGACTCCACCGGGGGCGGCAGAGCATCCAGCATGGCGCACATCTCCTCAAAGTTCAGCAGCAGCACATCTTCCACCAGGTATTTGTTGGCCAGCTTCTTGGTCTCGTCCAAGCCGTGCAGCGCCGCGATCTTGCAGATCTGCTTGTAGTTCTGCACAGAGATCTGGTCGTTGAGGAACTGCACGCTGAGCTTGGTGATCTGAGGGACGTTGAGGATCTTGCTGACCGAGAGCACCTCTTCCACAGTGTCCAGGGAGAGCGTGACATTGGCAGTGTACAGGTACTCCAGCACTAGCCGTAGTCCGATGGAGGAGCAGCCCTGAAGGACCAAGTTGTTGATGGACCGGGGGCTGGCCATCAGTTTGTCATCTGGGGAGGAAGACGGGGTACCACTGCTCCCCTGGTCTTTGTTGTTGTTGTTCCCCTCGTTGTTGAGCATATGACTGCTGGAGAAGAGAGACCTGAAATACTGTGAGCAGGATGCCAGCACGGCTTTGTGGCAGTGGAACTGCTGTCCCTGGGCAGTGAGAGTCACATCACAGAAAAGCTGTTTCCTCCATAGCAGGTTGAGCCCGTGCAGCAGGGTGTCACTGTGTGTAGGGTCAAAGGTGGAGGTTCTATCACCGGATCTGGACATGACTTCCTGACTGTTAACGCCACCTAGGCAACAAATACACCATGCAAGCCATTTAGCCTACCGCTAATCCATTTATTTGTGAATAACATAACATGATATCATCATTACAGTCAGGATGGAATTGTCTCTAATACCTTCACGTTATACCGAGCAAAATGGTTAAATGGTGGATATACACACGACTGAACTTGTAAACCGTCATTCTGCTCCCTCCGATTTTATTCTACAGTGAACAATATCGTTCAGTCCGGTATCATTTGAACTTTGGCTCAGGTCGGAAGAGAAAACAAAAACGTATAGTCCCAATAATGTGCTATTCCCTTGATATTGTCAGTCGTTCAAGACAAGAGCATTTTAAATGGACGCTGTTGTTTGAAGCGCAATGTCAAAACAAAATATTATGGGAGATGCTGCATCGCCTTATTTATCTTCGATAACGCAATTTAAGTTGTTGGATAAGAGGAAAAGGCAACCCCTACGGTGCCGTGCACGGATACTATGCAGCATTCAGCTAACACTTATCGTTCTCCTCTTATCTTGCTGCACTCCCACAATGAGGACATTTACACATCCACAAATGCACGCACGGAGTGATACAAAAGCAATTAGTTTGTCCCTCACACAGCCGACATCATCACTGTGCGTGTGCGTTTTCCCTTATACCTGAGTTACGACTATTCAGACTTGAGTATCCGAAATTATTAATTCAATGCAGCTATCCCTCAAATATAAATGAAACACGCACATGGGTATGTTGCTGTATAACGCCAAACATGCATTTACTGTATGAAATATGTTTGTAAACTTGATATAAGCGTCCTGTACTACCTCGTTTCATAGTCGCCACATTTTCTAAAGCGCCTGTCACAACTAAATGATGTGAGCAGCTTGCTTGAGAACAAGCCAAACTTACCTGACTTACGATCTTGACAAAAAAAGAAAGTAAAGCTTTAGGTTCCCAATATTCTCACTTGGCTTTCCTTTGTTCTCCTTTTTCTTTTGCTGTATTCCTTTCCTTTAAAAGTCTATGGTCGGTGCCTCAAAATAATGATTGATTTCAACTCATAAAGTCACTATTTCAGGTTATTTGTTGACGTTGGTAATTTGTTCTTCTGAATTAACAAGAAGTGTGTGAGTGTGTGAGAGGGAGCTGTGCTTTCTGCAAGAGAAGAAGAAGAAGAAATATACGTGTGACAAATTATGCTACCAAGAAACAACACATCATTATCCTTGGGCCTGGGGCTCAGTGAGTCGTAACGAGAGTAATAGGAAATCCACGGTTGGGGAGAGAAACGGTCGTGCATGGCCGGTGGAGAGAGACCATGCAGGGGTATGGATGCTGAAGAGACTCGCAAAATTATGGCTCAAGGCTATTGTAAAAACTGTCGAGCGTAAATGACTGCGATTTCAAACATCTATGGAAGAAAGAAAAGAGAAAGGGGGAGAAAAACCGAGTCTTTCCCTCGCTGTTATAGAGAGAACCGTCAAGTTTTAGTGCGCATTGCTAATTAGTCAATTTCTCTCTGCCTTCACAGCCCGACGACTTTGCTGCTGAGCTGAAACTGCTAATTTCTGGGACCAGCCTTTTTTTGGCTGTGAACTGGATGGATGAATGGCTTGTCTCGCACAAATGACAAAAAGGCTGCCTTAATCTCCATCACCAAAATAACCCCTCATCTCATTCTGCTCCTGCTAGTCCTTCAAAAGATGCTCTATACAAACTTTAGTGCTTTATATGCATCACATTTGAACATAGAGTATCGTATTACATGTATAATACTTGTCAAAATTGAATTATGAAACATATTTTTCTATGTTTGACAAATCATAAGGCCATCATTCCAGTAACCAGCCACATTGTATCAATTTAAATTCCTATGCATAAAAACATCCATTATATTATTATCTAAAAGCAGAAGTTAACTTTCAGATACTTGTAGCTTGATAGACTTAATTATTGTGGCATGGATATAGTCCTGCTGTAGAGCCTACACAATAGAAGGAATGAGTGTAATATGAACCGGACTCACATGATCCATCCTGTGTGGATAGGTTTGATGTAAGTAGATACTCTTTCTATATATTCCGCCTACACATCACTACAAATGAGCTCATACAAAATAGGCCTCAACCTATTTTGACAGCATTTGTAAGTCATTTCACCTTATAGTTGGTGTACAGATGCACTGTCAAATTGAATAAAGACACACCACATATTTGTCTGATATTTGGTCTTTTATAACTCATATTCAGGTGGGTCAATGAGTCAGCCATCTTCAAGGCCTCAATGAAGGAGCTCTTGAACACATCCACTGTTATGAGCATGTTACATATGTTAAAAATCCATACATAATTCTGTTTCTAAAAGTTTTGTTTTAACACTACACACATTTTGGGAGGTAACATCTTATGTCCAGAACTGTCTGGTTCAACTTTTTGGTGTTTCCACTATGTAGTACCGTATCTTAACACTTACAATTCAATTGTCATTCTTAATTGACTATATGCTGCATTAAAATGGATGCCTCATCACAATTGTCATATCGAGGGGCCATGTGTAACAAAGCAAGTCAATCAAACATGTATTTCACACAAAGTAAACAGTGAAAACAAAGCCTTCAAGCAAATCAATTTCAAATCTGTTAAAGCACTTATTAGGTTGGACTGAACTGTCAATTAAATGAAGAGCTCAATTGGAGCAAAAAACTGCACATCCAGTTGTCCCCTGGGACGAGAACTGACAGATACCTCCTCACAAGTTCGAAAATGACAGATAGGGATAAATGGGCTTGTTCACATACTATGAAATAGAGTAACACCACAGGCAACCATCAGATAATAGCAGGCCACGCAAACAGTGGGTTTATAACGTTGTTCAAAGATAATCCTTCTTTATGCCTTTTGATGGTTGAATGTTTGACAACAGGACAGGACCACTTCTCAACTCAGTGTGGTGTATAAAGATCACGTTGTTACCAGAGCCAGTTGTTCTTGTAAAGTGGAACCAGGCCATCTGAGCATCCTGCGTACTCATCCGGTGCTTTGACTGTACATGTTTCAAGCAATGTCCATCACTAGATATTGTTAAATGAATTAGTGTTTTAGCATCTTAAAACACAATCATTTTGGTTTTACTTCAATCCTTCCAAAGGACTCAACATACAGTATAATCACATTCTAGTGGCCTAGCTATAACCCATTTTGTGGTATGTCTGGGACTATAATATTTGCCAAAGAAAATACAACAGTCAATTAGGATGGCATTACGCAAGTCTCAGGCGAGCCATTCTAGTGCTATGAAATGACAATTTCCAACTCTTTCAGCTATTTGTAGCAACTCAGTCTCCTGAGGCCACTGGTCTTCAAATTGCAGGGCATTTATATGGTGGTAGGTTGTTACAGTGAGGAGAGGGGGAGGGAGGAAGTGTGTGTGTGTGTGGGGGGGGGGGTCAGTCATCAGACAAGAGAAGAGTTTCTGGACTAATTAAACCCGTTGAGACAGAGAATCACAGTACAGTGATTTACAACTCTCTCTATACCAGTTAACCCAACTCATATTTATCTGTCACATTCATATTACATACACTGTACCGTATGTATTCCTTGAAGAGGGAATTACAATCTATTTTATGGAAGGTAATTGAAAAATAAGGTTGAACACTATATCCACTCTGTTATCAAACAGAAGCAAAATGCTTTTACAACCACCTCAAGACATAATTCCAATATCAACTTACTTCTGTTGACCTTCTGTTGACCTCCTGTTGAACGGGATATCAACTTACTTCTGTTGACCTTCTGTTGACCGGAATATCAACTGACCTTCTGTTGACCTTCTGTTGACCGGAATATCAACTTACTTCTGTTGACCTTCTGTTGACCGGAATATCAACTTACTTCTGTTGACCGGAGTTCTGTTGACCTTCTGTTGACCGGAATATCAACTTACTTCTGTTGACCGGAGTTCTGCTGTCCTTCTGTTGACCGGAATATCAACTTACTTCTGTTGACCGGAATATCAACTTACTTCTGTTGACCGGAGTTCTGTTGACCTTCTGTTGACCGGAATATCAACTTACTTCTGTTGACCGGAATATCAACTTACTTCTGTTGACCAGAGTTGACTTATTGATGTACTGCTTATGTATGGAATATATGAATGTGTTTTGAGCTTTAGTGTGAGCTCTAAGGCTGGGGCTAACCCTAGTAGTGGTTTTCAGTCCTGGTAATTGAGAACCACAGGGTATGCAGGCTTTTGTTCCAGCTCAGCTCACCTGATTGAAATAATCAACTAATTATTAGGACCTTGATTTACAGAATCAATTCTGTTTGTGGTTGGCTGAAAGAAAAGCTGACACCCTGTAGCTGTCAAAGACTGTCAAAGGCTGCCCACTGCTCTTCTACATAGAGGATATGCAGAGAAAGAAAACATATTTCGTGTGAAATCTGTCGGAATGGTTAAGAAATGTGAATGCGATACGCTTTGTGCATCTCAACAAAATGTGAACTAAGCTGTTTACTTTTGTGAAAGATATCACTAAATATATCGACGCTCTTACAATGTCAATAATGGAAATAACATTGTGGCGATAGGCATATCAACAGCAATACATAGAAATACAGAAATAATACAAAACTGCTAAAATGATTACCGCCCAGAATGAACAGATAAAAGATTAAAGCATTTCATCTAATCAATCCAATGAAACAAAACATGGAGAATCTATCTGGAAGTTAAAGCATAACAAAGTCTACCAGGCATAATTCATTTTGCTGGCTGCTGCAACAGCAGCAGAGGGTATGCTAAGATAGAAAGTATTATTTTCCTAAATGGAAGGTGTCAGATGGTCACGGAAATGTGATCGGCTGTTCAAGATCACTGCTTCCCATCTGCAATTTGTGACGTGTGAAAGATTCAGCCCAAATGTGCTCACAAACCGGAAATCCTCAGCACTTTCTCTTATCATGGAAAAGCAAGATAACCAGCTGTTTACAGATCACAGAACATATCATATTAATATCATGGAGAGGGTGATATCATCTTGTTTGTAAAAAATATTTTGTTAACTAAGTGTGGTGGTATGGCAACCTTGGATCAGAGGGAAAGTTCTAATTTAGAGATTTTCGATGTAAGTGTTCTAGGTTAAAGACTTTATATTCCTTTCTCCAAAAATCTTTGGAAAATGAATAAAATATGTAGATATTGAGATGCGAAGCACATTTCTAAAATCTCATTATGTGGCAAAATGTATGTACACCAATTTTTTTTTGTGTTTGATCACCAACGCTATCCATTTTAAATGTGCATAAATTATACACATCAAATAGTAATTCAATACAGAATGTCTGTTGTACATAACGTGTACAATTCATGTTTTATGATCAGTTACTATTGATTTAACAGCTTTCATTGACAATACGATAGCAACTGCAATTTTTCCCAGGTGTAACCTCAAATTACCTCTGCATCTGATGTCTACTGTAAACTCAAACAGTTTCCTCTTTATTTAATCACTGCTGGCTTTCATTGTATTTGATATGAGTTTCACTCCTGTTGGAGGGATATTACTAGTGTGAGTAAAGGCAGTTCAAGATAAAGTGGGGGACAAATACAGTTCATGGTAAGGAGGCCCAAACACATCCCCATTCACATCGATGGGGCTGTAGTGGAGCAGGTCGAGAGTTTCAAGTTCCTTGGTGTCCACATCACCAACAAACTATCATCGTCCAAACACACCAAGACAGTTGTGAAGAGGGAACGACAACGCCTTTTCCCCCTCAGGAGACTGAAAAGATTTGGCATGAGTTGCCAGATCCTCAAAAAGTTCTACAGCTGCACCATCGAGATCATCCTGACCGGTTGCATCACCTCCTGGTATGGCAACTGCTCGGCATCCGAACGTAAGGTGCTACAGAGGGTAGTGCGTACAGCCCAGTACATCACTGGGGCCAAGCTTCCTGATGTCCAAGACCTATATAATAGGCAGTGTCAGAGGAAGGCCCAGTCACCCAAGTCATAGACTGTTCTTTCTGTTACCACACGGCAATCAGTACCAGAGTGCCAAGTCTAGGACCAAAAGGCTCCTTAACAGCTTCTACCCCCAAGCCATTAGACTGCTGAACAATTAATAAAATGGCCACCCGGACTATTTACATTGACCACCCCCTCTCCCTTTGTTTTTACACTGCTGCTACTCACTGTTTATTATCTATGCATAGTCACTTTACTCCTTACCCCTATGTACAAATGACCTTGACTAACCTGTACCCCCGCACATTGACTCGGTACCGGCTACCCCCTGTATATAGAATCATTATTGTTATCTTATTGTGTTACTGCTTATACATTTTTTGACTTTAGTTTATTTAGTAAATATGTTTTTATCTCTATTTTTTAAACTGCATTGTTGGTTAAGGGCTTGCAAGTAAGCATTTCACGGTAAGGTTGTTGTATTTGGCGCATGTGACAAATACAATTTGATTTGATTTGATTCGCTGCTCCAGAACCTTAAGCACTGTTAACTGCCTCCGACGCCAGTTTCACCAGTTCAATCATCTCCACTCTGCACAGTCTAGTCACAAAAAGAGCAGTTGGAATTTGCTGGAGACAAACTATTCCAGTTATAAACAAAGTCAGTTATTGGCCTGCTCTGTTCTTGAAAATGATCCATGACCATGGGAAGGAAGTCCCTCATTTACACAGTAAAAGGTGCGGTTGTCTGTACAGCACCAGCTGCTATTACGTCACTGTAAGGAGAAGTAAAGCTGTGATGTATATAAAATGATCAACTCCTCTAATATGTGGACGGCTACAGTACAGGTTTCATGTCAGCGAAAAGTTAGTGTTAGTACTCATCTAAAGTCTACCGTGTATTAATTCTACTGCTGCCGCTGGTAACTCTGGGACCATGGAGAGGGCCTGCTGCTGCTTTTTGAAACCCCCAGATCCTCACACATGGCGGAGTGTAGGCACCATAGACACAGACACGGCTCACAGAGTCAGCCAGCAGCCGGGAGGTGAGCAGAGAGAAGAACAGGCGGTGTCCCCTCCAGAGTGAGCACAGGAGCATACGTGTGTGTGTGTGTGTGTGTGTGTGTGTGTGTGTGTGTGTGTGTGTGTGTGTGTGTGTGTGTGTGTGTGTGTGTGTGTGTGTGTGTGTGTGTGTGTGAGAGAGAGAGAGAGAGAGCGAGGCATTCTCAAATGACAAAAGGAGAGTGGATGAGCGATAGAGGAGGAAAAGACAGAGGGGACCGGGAAGTGACACGGAGGGAGGAAAGACTCACCTAGGGAGAGGCTACTGGGACAGGAAGATGTGTGGTGGAGACTGGAGAGGACATCAAGGTGTGGAGGACAAAAGGGGCCAACCAAAGCCATGGTGGTGTAGACTAGAGTGGTGTGTGAGGGCTGGAGGCTGGGGGGAGAAAGGGGGTGCCAATGTGCAGTCTCCCCCGCGTGATGCATCTACCTTCAGGGTGGCAGCAGACGTGGAGTGGGGTGCGGTGGAGCAAGCACGGGCTCAGTGGCGCGGTCACCTAGGGACGCTGGAGCTGCTGTTGCACGACTGATAGTTATTCCTTGGGAGAATTGTAAGATGAGCCCCATTGTATTAGCAAACCCCTCACTACCCCACCCCAAATTGTATCAATGCTGTTGAGCCACGAATGTCTTTTTTTTAAGGGATGCAAAGAAAATGTGGTATCTGCACAACAAATGCTGTATTTCCAGTTTTGGTAAGATGTTTTTTTTTATACCAAATTATAGAATCAATCATTTAAATGGAACATACAGTCCAGTCCCTAAAGTATTCATGTAAATTAAAACCAGTGGTGGAAAAGTAAAGTAAAAATACCTTATTAGAAAATGACTCAAGTAAAAGTTAAAGTCACCCAGTAAAATACTGGTATTTGGTTTTAAATATACTTAAGGATCAAAAGTAAATGGAATTGCTCAAATATACTTAAGTATCAAAAAGAAAAGAAAAAGTATAAACCATTTAAAATTCCTTATATTAAGCAAACCAGACATCACAATTTTTTTATTTTTTATTTTTGTTGACGGATAGCCAGGGGCACACTCAAACATTATTTACAATCACAGCATTTGTGTTTGGTGAGTCAACCAGATCAGAGGCAGTTGGGATGACTAGGGATGTTCTCTTGATAAGTGTGTGAGTTTGACCATTTTCCTGTCAAAAGGTAACGAGCACTTTTGGGTGTCAGGGAAAATGTAAGGAGTAAAAAGTACATTATTTTCATTAGGAATGTATAGTGAAGTAAAGTAAAAGTTGTAAAAAAGAAATAGTAATGTAATGTACAGATACCCAAAAAAACGACTTAAGTAGTACTTTAAAGTATTTTTTACTTAAGTACTTTATGACACTGATTAAAACCATAGTAGTATCATAAAGCAGAGTTTGGCTGTGATACAGGACAGAACTGATATATAATTATATAATATATAACAGACATAGTAAATGCTCTTGGCACCGAGGACCTTACCCACGATGTCATATTGATTCGAAAAATTCTCAGACATTATGCCTTTTCATTTTTTTACTCTCGCAGTTGTATCTTTTAGAATATTCTTTGTGGCTAATATTGTCAGCACTCCCAATTATTCACTCCACTGACAAGTAAAACAAATGGGGACCAACCAGTGCATTCTGTATTATCCACACCCCTTGGATTCCCCAACAATGATTAATACAATGGCAAGCTGCTATGACCAACCCCGGGGACAAAACTAAACATAAACTCTCCCATTTAGAAGAGCTCTTTGATAGAGAGGAAAATACTACTTCCTGCTAAATGAGAGGTTATAGCGAATGATGTTGTCACCACACAGTCCGTGAGGTCATCTTAGCTGATGATGTAGTCACCACAGTCCACAGCATGGATGGACAGATATGCTCAGTCTGGTTTCCGACCTTAGAATGGATATAGGTCCCATTACAAGACCGTATTAATATCATCAGGTTATTACCAGGTTATTGCTCACACCATTACATTGATAACGTTCTGGTGGATGGCAGGAACAATATGAATACAACCTGACCGTAAATATACAGTACAGTACATACAGTGCCCTTCATAGCACAGACTGTCCTGTCCTGTACATCATGGACATGCATCGATGTCCAGCAACTCAGGCAAGGTCATCACTGACCAGCACAGAGGCATGGTACTGTACATGCAGGCGCATAGGTAGCACAATCCCACATAAAGAGCACAGCATACACAGACACAACACGAACACACATAACATAAATATAACCCAGGCTCAAGGTACAAGCACACAATCACAATACCAACACACAAGACAAAGTTTGAGGGGTTTTGGTAAGAGTCGCCAATACACATCATGCAGATCAAGTTTTTCCTTTATAAAAGGAATACTTGTAACGTGTTGAATTCTTAGATCAACCAAAAAACGCAGTGATTCTCTTACACTGACTCTATGCACACTCACTGAACTCTACCCACACACTCACACATACTTACTCCATACATTTTCCCTGAGACCCAAAAGTACTGGTAGCATTTTAAATGCTTAGCAGGATAGTTGAATAGTCCATTTCACGTACTTATCAAGAGAACATCTCTGGTCATCCTACTGCCTTTGATCTGGTGTACTCACTAAACACAAATGCCTCGTTTGTAAATTATGTTGCTGGAGTGTGCCCCTGGTTAAATAGAAATAACAAGAAAGTTGTGCCGTCTGGTTTTCTTAATATAAGGAATGTGTAATGATTAATACTTTTACTTTTGATCTTATGTATATTTTGGCAATTACATATATTTTTGATACTTAAGTATATTTAAATACTCTTTGACTTTTACTCAAGTAGTATTTTACTGCGTGACTTTCACTTTTACTTGAGTCATTTTCTATCAAGGCGTCTTTACTTTTACTGAAGTATGACAATTGGGTACTTTTTCCATCAGTGTCCAACACACACACACACACGCACGCACGCACGCACACACACACACACACACACACACACACACACACACACACACACACACACACACACACACACACACACAGGCACATACACACACTTTCACACTCTCCACATATCCTGCTGCTACTGTGTTTATTATACAGGCATATCCTGATTGCCTATTCACTTTTTTTCTTTATTTTGACTATTTTCTCCATTGTAGAATAATAGTGAAGACATCAAAACTATGAAATAACACATATGGAATCATGTAGTACCAAAAAAGTGTTAAACAAATCAAAATATATTTCATATTTGAGATTCTTCAAAGTAGCCACCCTTTGCCTTGACGACAGCTTTGCACACTCTTGGCATTCTCTCAACCAGCTTCATGAGGAATGCTTTTCCAACATTCTTGAAGGAGTTACCACTTGTGCTGAGCACTTGTTGGCTGCTTTTCCTTCCCTCTGCGGTCCAACTCATCTAAAAACAATCTCAATTGGGTTGAGGTCGGGTGATTGTGAAGGCCAGGTCATCTGATGTAGCACTCCATCACTCTCCTTCTTGACCAAATAGCCCTTTCACAGCCTGGAGGTGTGTTTTGGGTTATTGTGTGGTTGGAAAAAAATATTTAGTCCCACTAAGCGCAAACCAGAATGGGATGACGTATTGCTGCAGAATGCTGTGGTAGCCATGCTGGTTAAGTGTGCCTTGAATTCTAAATAAATCAGACAGTTTCACCAGCAAAGTACCATCACACCTCCTCCTCCCTGCTTCACAGTGGGAACCACACATATGGAGATCACCCGATAACCTACTCTGCGTCTCACAAAGACACGGTGGTTGGAACCATAAATCTCAAATTTGGACCTATCAGACCAAAGGACAGATCTCCACCGGTCTAATGTCCATTGCTCATATTTCTTGGCCCAAGCAGGTCTCTTCTTCTTATTGGTGTCCTTTAGTAGCGGTTTCTTTGCAGCAATTCTACCATGAAGGCCTGATTCACACAGTCTCCTCTTAACAGTTGATGTTGAGATGTGTTTGTAACTTGAACTCTGTGAAGCATTTATTTGGGCTGCAATCTGAGGTGCAGTTAACACTAATGAACTTATCCTCTGCACCAGAGGTAACTTTGGGTCTTCCTTTCCTGTGGCGTCCCCATGAGAGCCAGTTTCATCATAGCGCTTTATGGTTTTTGCGCCTGCACTTGAAGAAAAGTTCAAAAAGTTATTGGAATTTTCCAGATTGACTGACCTTCACGTCTTGAAGTAATGTTGGACTGTCATTTCTCCTTGCTTATTTGAGCTGTTCTTGCCATAATATGGACTTACCACCCCTACCTTGTCACAACACAACTGATTGGCTCAAACGCAATAAGAAGCAACACATTTTTTAACAAGGTCCACCTGTTAATTGAAATGCATTCCAGGTGACTACCTCATGAAGCTGGCTGAGAGAATGCCAAGAGTGTGCAAAGCTGTCATCAAGGCAAAGGGTGGGTATTTGAAGAATCTCAAATGTAAAATATGTTTTAATTTCTTTAACACTTTGTTTTACTACATGATTCCATATGTGTTATTTCATAGTTTTGATCTCTTCACTATTATTCTACAATGTAGAAAATAGTAAAAATAAAGAAAAACCCTTGAATGAGTAGGTGTGTCCAAACTTTTGACTGGTACTGTACATGTACAGTACATATTACCTAAACTACATCGTACCCCTGCACTTTGACTCTGTACCGGTTCTCCTTGGATATAGCCTCATTATTGTTATTTATTGTGTTAGTATTTTCTACTTTAATTTGCAAATGTTTTTACTTTTTACCTCTGCATGTTTTGAGAAAGGGCTCGAAAGTAAGCATTTCATGGTAAAGTCTACACCTGTTGTATTCGGCGCATATGACAAATACATTTTGATTTGATGATTTGACTGTATTGGCAGGCAGTTTTACCATGGGATATGAAAGGCTTTGAAATAATTGTGGATCACTTTTTCCCTCCCTTCTAACATCCATTAAAATAATGTCACACCATGTTTAAATCCCCACAGCCGGATTTGACATCAACAGAAAGAGGAGTGGATGCTTTTTCTTTAACAGCTGTAATTTGTTGTTTCCCAATCGCCATGTTGATTTCTGCTCATTATACTTTGGTTTCACACCGGTAAGTGAGCAAAGTTTGGATTGATTGACTCTAATTAACAACAACAAAATTGAGAGCCATGGATTTATTATCATGCTAGCTAGCCACAAATGTCACAGACTTTCACAAATGATTATCCTGTTAAGATGAATGTATTGGACATCAAGGGAGTGTGGAAACACAGGGAACATGTAGTATTATTATTATTAACATGTAGTATTATTATTATAAATGGTCTTCCACTGAGATGGTGGAAAGACAGAAAATAGAGGCGTGTTAGTTACTTTAGATGTTTTATTGTCACATAGAGCAGTTAGGTGCCGTTTTAAAGGGTCAGCCACAGTAGTATGGCACCCCTGGAGCTAATTAGGGTTAAGTGCCTTGCTCAAGGGAACGTCGACAGATTTTTCACCGTGGGTATTTGAACCAGCGACCTTTCGGTTACTGGCCCTAAGCTCCAACCACTAGTCTACATGCCACCCATTTAGAGAACCCTCTTAGACATAAGGTTGCAGAGGAAATGTACATTATTGGAAACTTTTTTTTTACCAGTAAACTACCAGAATTTTGCTATCTTTCAAGGATTTTATGTAATCTATCACAAGACATCTAGTGGCCCTTTTGGGTACTTCAGATTATCACAGGTGTCTGTAATAGTCTCTGGCCCTCTGTGAGGCCTTGAACAAGATGATTTTAAAATAAAGAATAGAATGACGAAGCTGTAAAATACCATTGGTGTTTAATATGAGGGTTTCAGCAAGAAATATCCTTTATTTATTTATATATATTTTATTTTATTTGACTATGTCAATATGTATTTCTTGTCGATATTTTGCCATGAAACTGGTTGAAGTAGTGAAAGAAGTCAATAGTTGGAAGAGTTGCAGAGTTAATTGAACATAGTGGCATTGTTGATTAGCTGCTTTTTTCATTAATTAGGCTATTTTCTATCAACTAGAAACTCACGGACAATATGAATACATATATAATAAATTAATACGATAAGAATATATACTTTTACAGTTAGTCAAGCATAAATTGCCAAAGTTACGATAGATTGCCATAGATTTTCTGTTAATTACCAAAATTACTGAAGATTCCGGTAACTTTGGTAAATTACCGGTAGCTTCGCAACCCTACTTGTATATCTCCTGAAAGCTTGAGAACTCTGCTTGGCTGCACTGTCTACACAATTACAATCCTAAAAAGGTTCATCTAGGAACCTACAGTAGCAATTGGTCCTCTCTTTGTTAAGCACAGACCTTATTCCTGTTGTGTCTACTAAAACTTGGCAGCATCTCCCTCATTGATATGTTAGACACAGCTGCATCTCCAGTCTATTATTTCCTTGCCTCCATGAGCTCTCTACTGCTCTCAACTCCAGCCATTTTGAAACTAGCCTGGTCTCATAGACAAGACATAACATTAGTAAAGTAATTCAGGGACACTCAAATGAGTATGATATGTTACGTTTGGTATGGTTACATAAGACAGAAGGTCACTTACAGTAAGTTGAGGCAAAATTGTACGAATTGCAATTCAAAACGTATCATACGAATTGTAATTCGTAACATATCATATGGAAATGGATGATGTACATCGACAAATTAATACATGCAATACTAAATGTAACATATTATACTAGTTAGAGTGGCCCGGATATCCATTTACTATGATACGTCTACCCCTAAATCCAGGTTGTTGAAAAACATAACCACTTTTTCTTCCTGTAAAACTTAGTAAAAAGCCTAATGGCACACACCGAAACAACTCTTTTTAAGTGCTGGTCTCTCATGAACAACCAGAGAGGAAGGCTTTATGGGACAAGGAGCAAACTGACCCCCATTTTCCATGAACCCAAACAGACAGACAGTATTAGACTACCTGTAAATCAGTTCCTCCCACCATATCTTTACAACCCGTCTGTTTGAAATAGTGAAAGCCCCTTCACTGACTGTGACATGTCACAAATTATGGCAACAATAAAAATGCCACAGGTACCATAAAGTGCGTGTGCTGTGTTAGGTTTGCAAGACATGCTCTTAAATTTGTTTGCTCATCATAGACTTTACATAATAATACCAGTGTGTATATAACATGTAATAAATGTCAAATATTGTACAGTAGGCCTAGATGTGTATATCTCAGTTGTCAAGCATTTCTTCCATCAATATCTCCACACACTATAGTAGTGCACAAACATGTACACACAAGTATACATCAGTACACCCACTAAAATGTAACAACATTCAGGTGTGTGTACCTTGAGTCTAGCCTCCAGACAAATGTGATGACAGCCGGGCCGGTTCAGTGTCATTTATTTGGGGGATTGATTAGATGCGAGGAGAGGAGATGAATGTGTTGGGGCGGTGCCTTCATTTGATATATTGCCATGTAATATTTAAGAGATAGCAGACAGTCAGTGCATTTTTCAAAACACTCCCAAGTCCTCAAGGTGCTTTTAGAGAGTGAACCGGTTCCCACCTTAGTAAGACGCTGATCTGAAACGCGGTCTTAGCACCATTAACCTATGTGAGCGTCTTAGACATGTCTGTTGAGGAATCGGATGATACAATACAACAATATAGCAAGGTTCCTCAACCGAATTTGTCCCGTGGGTGATTTTCTTTGACCAAAAAAATCTATTTTGAGGGGGGGCACATAAAACACCAAAAATACCAGCAAATCCGCTCCAAGTGATTTACATTTTCGAAATCTGTTCCAATGTATTCCCATGCATAATAAAGTGATATAAGTGATCATATACAAATCTTTAAAGGTCCAACGCAGCCGTTTTTAACTCAATATTAAATCATTTCTGGGTAACAGTTCAAAATAAAATAGTTATTTGTCACATGCGCTGAATACAACAAGTGTAGACCTTAACGTGAAATGCTTACTTGCAAGCCCTTTAACCAACAATGCAGTTCAAAAAAATAAAATAACGAGGCTATATACAGGGGGTACCGGTACCGAGTCAATGTGCGGGGGTACAGGTTAGTCGAGGTAATATGTACATGTAGGTAGGGGTAAAATGACTATGCATAGATACTAAACAGCGAGTAGCAGCAGTCTAAAAAGAAGCTGTTAAGAAGCCTTTTGGACCTAGACGTGGCGCTCCGGTACCACTTGCCGTGCGATAGCAAAGAGAACAGTCTATGACTAGGGTGGCTAGAGTCTTTGGCAATTTTTAGGGCCTTCCTCTGACACCGCCTGGTATAGAGGCTCTGGATGGCAGGAAGCTTGGCATCAGTGATGTACTGGGCCGTACATACTACGGCCCATTAGAACCAGTCAGGATGCTCTCAATGGGGCGGCTGTATACATTTTTGAGGATCTGAGGACCTATGCCAAATCTTTTCAGTCTCCTGAGGTGGAATAGGTGTTATTGTGCCCTCTTCACGATTGTCTTTGTGTGTATGGACCATGTTAGTTTGTTTGTGATGTGGACACCAAGGAACTTCAAGCTCTCAACGTGCTCCACTACAGCCCCATCGATGATGCCTTCTTTTTCCTGTAGTTCACAATCATCTCCTTTCTCTTGATCACGTTGAGGGAAAAGTTGTTGTCCTGGCACCAAACTGCCAGGTCTCTGACCTCCTCCCTATAGGCTGTTTCATCGTTGTTGGTGATCAGCCTATCACCGTTGTGTTGTCTGCAAACTTAATGATGGTGCTGGAGTCATGGATGAACAGGGAGTACAGGATGGGACAAAGCACGCACTCCTGAGGGGTCCCCATGTTGATGATCAGTGTGGCAGATGTGTTGTAGCCTAACCCTTACCAACTGGGGGTGGACCGTCAGGAAGTCCAGGATCCAATTGCAGAGGGAAATGTTTAGTCCCAGGGTCCGTAGCTTAGTGACAAGCTTTGAGGGCACTATGGTGTTGAACGCTGAGCTGTAGTCAATGAATAGCATTCTTACATAGGTGTTCCTTTTGTCCAGGTGAGAAAGGGCAGTGTGGAGTGCAATAGAGATTGCATTATCTGTGGATCTGTTGGGGCGGTATGCAAATTAGAGTGGGTTTAGGGTTTTAGGGATGATGGTGTTGATGTGAATCATCACCAGCCTTTCAAAGCACTTCATGGCTACAGACGTGAGTGCTACGGGTCAGTAGTCATTTAGGCAGGTTGCCTTGGTGTTCTTGGGCACAGGGACTATGGTTGTCTGCCTGAAACATGTAGGTATTACAGACTCAGTCAGGGACAGGTTGAAAATGTCAGTGCAGATACTTGCCAGTTGGTCAACGCATGCTCGGAGTACATGTCCTGGTAATCCGTCTGGCCCTGCGGCCTTGTGAATGTTGACCTGTTTGAAGGTCTTACTCACATTGGCTACGGAGAGCATGATCACACAGTCATCCGGAACAGCTGTTGCTCTCATCCATGCTTCAGTGTTCCTTGCCTCGAAGCACACATAGAAGTAATTTAACTTATCTGTTAGGCTTGTGTCACTGGGCAGCTCGCAGCTGGGCTTCCCTTTGTAGTCCGTAATCGTTTGTAAGCCCCGTCACATCCGATGAGAGTCGGAGCCAGTGTAGTAGGATTCAATCTTTGTCCTGTATTGACACTTTGTATGTTTGATGGTTTGTCGGTGACCATAGCGGGAGTTCTTAGAAGTGTCTGGGTTAGAATCCTGCTCCTTGAAAGTGGCAGATCTACCCTTTAGCTCAGTGCGGATGTTGCCTGTAAATCATGGCTTCTGGTTTGGGTATGTACGTACAGTCACTGTGGGACGACGTCATCGATGCACTTATTGATAAAGCCGGTGACTGATGTGGTAAACTCCTCAATGCCATTGGATTAATCCCCAAACATATTCTAGCCTCTGCTAGCGAAACAGTCCTGTAGCTTAGCATCTGCGTCATCTGACCACTTCCGTATTAAGCGAGTCACTGGTACTTCCTGCTCTCGTTTGTAAGCATGAATCAGGAGGATAGAATTATGGTCAGATTTGCCGAATGGAGGGCGAGGGAGAGCTTTGTACCCATCTCTGTGTGTGGAGTAAAGGTGGTCTAGTTTTTTCCCTCTGGTTGCACATGTAACATGCTGGTAGAAACAAAGTACAACGGATTAAAGTTTCCCTGCATTAAAGTCCCCGGCCACTAGGAGCGCTGCCTCTGAATGAGCATTTTTGTTTGCTTATGGCCTTATACAGCTCATTGAGTGCGGTCTTAGTGCCAGCAGGAGTTTGTGGTGGTAAATAGACAGCTACGAAAAATATAGATGAAAACTCTCTTGGTAAATATTGTGGTCTACAGCTTATCATGAGATACTCTACCTTAGGTGAGAAAAACCTTGAGACTTCCTTAATATTAGATTTCTCACACCAGCTGTTATTGACAAATAGACACAGACCTCCACCCCTTGTCTTACCGGTGGCAATTGTTCTATCTTGCTGATGCACGGAAAACCCAGCCGGCTGTATATCATCCATGTCGTCGTTCAGCCACGACTCAGGGAGTCATAAGATATTGCAGTTTTTAATGTCGCCATTGGTAGGAAGTGTCAGGACCCGGTTTCGAACCTGGGTCTCCGGAGTGAGAAACAGTCACTTAACCAACTGAGCCACGAATAGTCAGCAGAACCCAGAAGATGAGGCAGACACAGCAGTACTTAAGACGGTGTATTTAAAGAAAAAAGGAGAAATCCTACAATACAAAAATGGCAAATCCAAAAGGTGGTAGGTATAGCACAAAAAGCCTCAAAAGATACTCAAAAAACAGAAATCCACAAGAGCATCCACTGGAAACGACAAGAATACACAGAACACTAGGGCTGGGTGCTAACATACAAACACAGAGCACAGAACTGAGGGAAACAAAGGGTTTAAATACAATCAGGGGAAACGAGACACAGGTGCAAATAATAATGGGGATCAAGGGAAAAACATAAGGACAAAAAGCACAATGGGGGCATCTAGTGACCAACAACCGGAACAACCCTGGCCAAATCCTGACAGGAAGGTCTTGAACGGAGCTAATCCAGTTTATTTTCCAATGATTGCGTTGGCCAATAGGACGGATGGTAGAGGCAGGTTACCCGCTTGCCGACTAATTCTTACAAGGCACCCGGACCTGTGGACCTGTGTCCCCTGTATCGGCGTCTCTTCTTCATGCGATGAAGGGGAATTGGGCCTGGTCCGGTGACAGCAGTAAATTCTTCGCGTCCGACTCGTTAAATAAAAATCTTTGTCCAGTTTGAGGTGAGTAATCGCTGTTCTGATATCCAGAAGCTCTTTTCGGTCATAAGAGACGGTGGCAGAAACAATATGTACAAAATAAGTTACAAACAATGTGAAGAAACACACAAAATAGCATAATTGGTTAGAAGCCCATAAAACTGCAGCCATTTCCTCCGGCACCATTCTCATTACTTTGATTGTTTTCAATTAAAATTGTCAAAAGAAACAAAGGCGCAAAGAGCAATTTCTTAAGCAAGAGGTTTCTGGGAGTGGTCTGATTGGGGAGAGGAAACTGAAGACTAGCTGTTATTGGCAGAGGTTTGGAACTCCATTTCTTATTGGTCTATTAACTAATTTACCTTCTGGTGATGTCACCAGGCAGGTCAGAACTCTGTCCCACCAAAACAGGCTGAGATTTCAGGAAGTCTTTTCAAACACCAAAAGGGCATTATCATAATTTTCACAGTATTATTCCAACCTCAGTGTGGAAATAAATAAAACACAGGAAAATCACATTTTTACTGCACTGGGCCTTTAACTCTATCTGTCTTTACATTTAAAATGACCAAATTATCAAATTGAACACACACTTTAAGATGCTATTCTATGACAAAGCATGACATACTTCCGGTGCCGACAGAGATGGCCGCCTCGCTTCGCATTCCTAGGAAACTATGCAGTTTTTTGTTTTTTTTTATGTGTTATTTCTTACATTAGTACCCCAGGTCATCTTAGGTTTCATTACATACAGTCGAGAAGAACTACTGAAAAAAAAATTGCACAACGTATCACCGGGGGCAAACTACCTGCCCTCCAGGACACCTACACCACCCGATGTTACAGGAAGGCCATAAAGATCATTAAGGACAACACCCACCCGAGCCACTGCCTGTTCACCCCGCTATCATCCAGAAGGCGAGGTCAGTACAGGTGCATCAAAGCTGGGACCGAGAGACTGAAAAACAACTTCTATCTCACGGCCATCAGACTGTTAAACAGCAACCACTAACATTGAGTGGCTGCTGCCAACACACTGACTCAACTCCAGCCACTTCAATAATGGGAATTGATAGGAAAGGATGTAAAATATATCACTAGCCACTTTAAACAATGCTACCTAATATAATGTTTACATACCCTACATTATTCATCTCATATGTATATACAGTACTCTATCATCTACTGCATCCTTATGTAATACATGTATCACCAGCCACTTTAACTATGCTACTTTGTTTACATACTCATCTCATATGTATATACTGTACTCGATGCCATCTACTGTATCTTGCCTATGCTGCTCTGCACCATCACTCATTCATATCTTTATGTATATATTCTTTATCCCCTTACACTGTGTATAAGATATTAGTTTTGGAATTGTTAGTTAGATTACTTGTTGGTTATTACTGCATTGTCGGAACTGGAAGCACAAGCATTTCGCTACACTCGTATTAACATCTGCTAACCATGTGTATGTGACAAATAAAATTTGATTTGATTTGACATGCTAAGGAGGAAATGGAGCTTGTCTTGCTGAAGTCAATGGTGATGTCAATGTCTCCCTCTCTCTCTCAGCTTGTTGTTTCATACTGCCCCCCTCTGTCCTGGCTGGCAGGCAGGGAGGGGAGAGAGGCCTTGGTGCCATCAACAAACAAACAACGTCTCTATCAACCACACAGCGAACCAGAAGACAGCAGACCTGAATGGACCAACAGTATCCATCACCTGGCTGAGTGACACTGTCACTAGTTCTTGAGTTGAGTTCAAGACCATCTTGGTGAGAAAATATCATATATAAATCCAATGGCCATCTCCATAGCCGAATAGCTAATTTCTGCCATAGTTTGAAATTGTATCATCACAATAATCTAATATAAACAATGTTGTCGTACAATATTTGTATCACAAATTTTATCAAACAGAAAAATCTAAATGTAATGAATATTAATGTGCCACATCATTAGTAGGCCTATAAAGCAATGGGTGCTTGATGAAATAATACATTTTCTCCTACAAATAAATACTATGTGGGATTCAGCCTAAATTGAAAGCAGCTTTACCTGGGGGTTCTTCAGTTAGAAAGCCAGTAGGATACTGCACCCGCTACACAACATTATTTTATAATGCGCACACTATTTACCTCTAGATTGCTCCAGGCTAATGTCTCAATCATATTTACTCCTTTTTTCAGGTCCTTCACACAAAGGACTTAACTAATGATCCATGGACAAAATGAACCATTTAAATGTATTCATTAATCATTCATATCCAGCTCATTGAAAATGCTAAACTTCCACAAAATGAAGATTGAACATTGAAAAGTGATTGAGGGAGACAGCTTTCTAGGAGAGCACAGTGAGAGTGAAAAAGGGAGAGGGAGAAAAAAATGAAACAACAAAAACAGGGCTTAATGTCTACTGAGAGGAAGTTTTTTTTGCTTCGGCATTGGTCAGGGTGGTCGAGGTGATGTACTAAGTGCTAGTTAAGGTCACGGAGGGTTTTAGTAGTCGTAATTAGATCTCGAAATCTGGAGAAGCGTAGAGTTTCTGTCAACACTGCCTGTAATTATTCTCTTTTCCAATTAATGGTGACATAGATTAATTATCTGATGAGGCAAAGCCAATTGCAATCATTCACCCAGCTAAAATTAGATCAGTCCTGACAGCAGCATGAAAGTCACCTGTTTCATTGTTATGGATCTGCTGCTGGTAAGAGAGAGAGAGGGAGCATAGTGAATTAGTGAAGCATGCTGGGGTAAGTAAGTTGTCTGGGACCAGGTGAATGTCCAATTACACTGTTATCTGAACTGTAGGAATCTTCTTCTTGTTCAATTCAATGGCATCCGGACCCGCTTGTTTGTTCTCTGCTGCTGTCTCTATTGTCGCAGCATGATCACTGTTACTGTAGTTGAGTCATCTGCCACTGACTGCAGGAAAGCAGAGATGCGCTGGATTGCTTCTGACAACTCCTCCTGTTTGAATGGGGGAGCAAACAGAGTCAATGAATACTAGCTAATTAAGAAAACAGAGTGACGACAGTCGATGGATGACGTTGAGTCGAGGAGGATAGAGAGGAGAGAAGCAGCCGTTTTGGCGACAGACACAGACATACAGATAACTCTAGTGTTGATTTGATACTCTTTCGGTTCTCTGTCTATCTGTTTCACTACTTGCTGTTTGCTCATCAGGCTGTCTAGAGATAGTGAGAGTAGGTTACACCCAGCGTTTTGAAGGAGAGAGCAATAATGAGAACAAGAGAGAGAGGCTCCTGGTTGAATCGTGGTAAAGGTTCAGTGCGCCTCTGTTTTAAAAACCTCTGAATCCAGTTTGTCTATTAAACTGCCTGGCACTGTCAACCAGCTTGGGAATCTGAACCGGCCTAGCCATGCAGACATTCTCTGACTAACAATTATATCAGAAACAGGATTTTTGGATTACTGTCTCTGGAGACCGGGGCTAGTGCTCGTCTGCTGCTATCATTACTGGCCATTCAACAAGCACTCTGCACTGTGAGCCTTGCCGCTGTTAACCATTGTCAATTATGCCATCCCTGGTGAAAACTGGCAGAACACAAAAATTCAACTGCCAGTTCTGGCAGCAGTGTTACAGGATGACAGAGCCTCCACCACACACAAACGCACCCACCCACACGCCCACCATCCCACACTCCCCGGGTTCCCCAACCCACCGCCCACTGCCTCCTTGTCTGTGAGGTCATCACAATCTGTATTTACAGTATGCAGTTTTCAATAATGGTTCATAAGGACCGGCCTGCGATTCAAATATATATACAAAATATATATATATTTCTTGTTAAAAATAATAATTTTAGAAATATCGCTAGCTGCAACAGAATATCATCGTGGATACCATTATTATGTCTCTCCTCTGTGCCCAGTATGAAGGAAGTTAGAGGTAGATTCATGAGCCAATGGTAACTAGCGTTAGCGCAATTACTGGAGGTCTCGAGGAACAGTTCGCATGCTAGCTGTTCGTGTTCATTCAACTCTTGGCAAGTATATAAATGGCTTCATTGCCAAAATCTTGAACAATCCCTTTAATATGGAGGACATTACAGTCATTGGAGGGTTTTTTTCTGGGAAGAAAATTCTTAGGCAGGCCACCTAAGTGGTAATTTTTGGGATTGAAATACAGTTGAGAATCAAAATAAAATCCAAGTTTATTGGTTGCATACACAGATTTGCAGATGTTATCACAGGTGCAGCGAAATACTTGTATTTTACCTCCAACAGTGCAGTAATAAAACACAGCAATATTAAACTATTAGTCACATAATCCAAAAAGTCCGGAATATATATATAAATTTATATATATATATATAAATATATATATATATTTATATTTTTACTTTATTTGCACTTATTTTAACCTACATTTGAAGTCGGAAGTTTACATACACTTAGGTTGGAGCCATTAAAACTCATTTTTCAACCACTTCACAAATTTCTTGTTAACGAACTATAGTTGTGGCAAGTTGGTTAGGACATCTACTTGGTGCATGACACAAGAATTTTTCCAACAATTGTTTACAGACAGATTATTTCACTTATAATTCACTGTATCACAAATCCAGTGGGTCAGAGGTTTACATTCACTAAGTTGACTGTACCTTTAAACAGCTTGGAAAATTCCAGAAAATTATGTCATGGCTTTAGAAGCTTCTGATAGGCTAATTGACATAATTTGAGTCAATTGGAGGTGTACCTGTAGATGTATTTCAAGGCCGACATTCCAACTCCGTGCCTTTTTGCATGACATCGTGGGAAAATCAAAAAGAAATCAGCCAAGACCTCAGAAAATAAATTGTAGAACACCACAAGTCTGGTTCATCCTTGAGAGCAATTTCCAAATGCCTGAAGGTACCACGTTCATCTGTACAAACAATAGTACGCAAGTATAAACACCATTGGACCACGCACCTGTCATATCGCTCAGGAAGGAGACGAATTCTGTCTCCTAGAGATGAACGTACTTTGGTTCGAAAAGTGCAAATCAATCCCAGAACAACAGCAAAGGACCTTGTGAAGATACTGGAGAAAACAGTTACAAAAGTATCTATATCCACAGTAAAACGAGTCCTATATCGACATAACTTGAAAGGCCACTCAGCAAAGAAGAAGCCACTGCTCCAAAACCGCCATAAAAAAGCCAGACTACGGTTTGCAACTGCATATGGGGACAAAGATCGTACTTTTTGGAGAAATGTCCTCTGGTCTGATGAAGCAAAAGTATAACTGTTTGGCCATAATGACCATCGTTATGTTTGGAGGAAAAAGGCTGAGGCTTGCAAGCCGAAGAACACCATCCTAACTTTGAAGCACAGGGGTGGCAGCATCATGTTGTGGGGGTGCTTTGCTGCATGAGGGACTGGTGCACTTCACAAAATAGATGGCATCATGAGGGAGGGAAAAATATGTGGATATATTGAAGCAACATCACAAGACATCAGTCAGGAAGTTAAAGCTTGGTCGCAAATGGGTCTTTCAAATGGACAATGACCCCAAGCATACTTCCAAAACTGTGGCGAAATGGCTTAAGGACCACAAAGTCAAGGTATTGGAGTGGCCATCACAAAGCCCTGATCTCAATCATGCGTGTGCGTGCAAGGAGGCCTACAAACCTGACTCAGTTACATCAGCTCGTTCAGGAGGAATGGGCCAAAATTCACCCAACTTATTGTGGGAAGCTTGTGGAAGGCTACCTGAAACGTTTGACCCAAGTTAAACAATTTAAAGGCAATGCTACCAAATACTAATTGAGTGTATGTAAACTTCTGACCCACTGGGAATGTGATGGAAGAAATAAAAGCTTAAATAAATCATTCTCTCATTCTCTATTATTCTGACATTTACATTGTTAAATTAAAGTGGTGATCTTAACTGACCAAAGACAGGGATTTTTTTAATAGTTTAAATGTATTAAAGGTAAGGTGTATGTAAACTTCCGACTTCAACTGTAACTACTCATTCAGGGGTTTTTCTTTATTTCTACTATTTTCTACATTGCAGAATAATAGTGAATACATCAAAACTATGAAATTACACAAACAGAATCATGTAGTAAAGTGTTAAACAAATCAAAATATATTTTATATTATACAGTCTTCATGGTAGTCACCCTTTGCCTTGTGACAGCTTTGCACACACTTGGCACTCTCTCAACCAGCATCATCTGGAAAGCTTTTCCAACAGTCTTGAAGGAGTTCCCACATATGCTGAGCACTTGTTGGCTTCTTTTCCTTTACTCATCCCAAACCATCTCAATTGGGTTGAGGTCTGGTGATTGTGGAGGCCAGGTCATCAGCACTCCATCACTCTCCTTCTTGGTCAAATAGCCCTTACATACCCTGGAGGTGTGTTTTGGGACATTGTCCTGTTGAAAAACAAATGATAGTGGGACTAAGTGCAAGCACCCCCACAGCATCACACCTCCTTCTCCATGCTTCATGGTGGGAACCACACATACGGACATCATCCCTCACCTACTCTGCATCTCACTAAGACACGGTGGATGGAACCAAAAAAAGTTGGGTTCTTTTAATATAGACTGTACTATATTGACTCTGTTTTACAAATCCTTTATTGAGAGTATTTTAACTTTTTGTATTGTTTGTTGGTTTGGCAATGCCACTGTCAGCCAGAGAAACATGCTGAGAAGGATTATCACCACAGCAAGCAAGGTACTTGGAGTCAAACAGACAGGTCTGGATGAGATCTTTAAGGTCAGGGCCCTCCGTAGGGCTCACAAAATCATTTTAGACCCAAGCCACCCCCTGTACCTGGACTTTGAATTACTCCCCTCTGAGCGCAGGTATAGGGCACCCCTCAGCAGGAAAAATAAAACGAGACAATCATTTGTGCCAGGTGTGATATCCCTCCTAAATAGCTCAGGCGAATGTTCCCATTGACCCCGTAAGGCCAGCAGGCTAGTCTTTTTTTCTTAAAAAAAAAAAAGATTGTTTAATATTTTTTTCATGTTTTATTTTTTATTTTAATTGGTGCGTAACTGTTATGAAAGTTGTTTTGTCAATCGTGTTTTGTATTTAAACACCACTTTGAATGTGTACATGACACTGCAACAGAATTTCCCCACGGGGACAATGAAGTCAGTAAGTAAGTAAGTAAAAATCTCAAATTTGGACTCATCAGACCAAAGGACAGATTTACACCAGTTTAATGTCCATTGCTTGTGTTTCTTGGCCCAAGCAAGTCTCTTCTTATTATTGGTGTCCTTTAGTAGTGGTTTCTTTGCAGCAATTCGACCATGAAGGCCTGATTCACGCAGTCTCCTCTGCAGTGTATGTTGAGATGTGTCTGTTACTTGAACTCTGTGAAGCATTTATTTGGGCTGCAATCTGAGGTGCAGTTAATGCTAATGAACTTTTCCTCTGCAGCAGAGGTAAATCTGGGTCTTTCTTTCCTGTGGCGGTCCTCATGGTCCCCAGTTTCATCATAGCGCTTAATGGTTTTTGAGCCTGCTTTCCGGATTGACTGCCCATCCATGTAATCCATGTAATGATGGACTGTCATTTCTCTTTACTTATTTGAACTGTTCTTGCCATAATATGGACTTTGTCTTTTACCTTACCTTGTCACAACACAACTGATTGGCTCAAATGCATTAAGAAGGAAACAATTTCCACAAATTAACTTTTAACAAGGCACAACTGTTAATTGAAATGCATTCCAGGTGACTACTGCATGAAGCTGGTTGAGAGAACGCCAAGCATGTGCAAAGCTGTAATCAAGGCAAAGGGTGGCTACTTAGATTTTTTGGGAGGTTACTACATGAGTCCATATCTGTTACTTTAGTTGAAAACTGTTGTTCTGATTAAAGAAGCAATAAAACTGGCCTTCTTTAGACTAGTTGAAAATCTGGAGCATCAGCATTTGTGGGTTCGATTACAGGCTCAAAATGGCCAGAAACAAAGAACTTTCTTATGAAACTTGTCAGTCTATTCTTGTACTGAGAAATGAAGGCTATTCCATGCGAGAAATTGCCAAGAAACTGAAGATCTCGTACAATGCTGTGTACTACTCCCTACACAGAACAGCGCAAACTGGCTATAACCAGAATAGAAAGAGGAGTGGAAGGCCCCAGTGCACTACTGAGCAAGAAGACATTTACATTAGAGTGACTAGTTGTGCTAACATAATTTCAAAAGGGTTTTCTAATGATCAATTAGCCTTTTAAAATGATCAACTTGGATTAGCTAACACAACGTGCCATTGGAACACAGGAGTGATGGTTGCTGATAATGGGCCTCTGTATGCCTATGTAGAAATTTCATTGAAAATCAGCCGTTTCCAGCTACAATAGTCATTTACAACATTAACAATGTCTACACTGCATTTCTGATCAATTTGTTGTTAGTTAATGGACATAAAATGTGTTTTTCTTTTAAAAAACAAGGACATTTCTAAGTGACCCCAAACTTTTGAATGGTAGTGTATATATAATCCATTTTAGAATATGGCTGTAACGTAAAACAAAATGTGGAAAAAGTCAAAGGGTGTGAATACTTTCCGAAGGCACTGTATATTTTTAAATAATATCATCTTTGAGAACTAACAATCACATAAAAGCTTGACAATCAGGGAGAATCGAGAGAAAAGAGAAGAAAACAGCATACAGGGCACATGCCCATAGATTTTGTTCTAAAGTTTGAGCAGAGGAACACAGCATTAGCGATAGCACAATGCATAGAATTGCAGGACATTTGCTTCAAAACGGCTACATGTTCTCTCAATTCAATTGAATCATTTGTTGAACAGCAACATTTTCTCTACCAAGATACCTTGACCTTTCTATGTTAGTTTACACTCCTCTTCCAATTGACTGTGGGGAGGTCAGAATAATGAAACTGTCTAGAAAATCTATTCATTTACTTGCCATTATTATTCACCTGATGATAAGACAAGACATTATTTATTTATTGTTAGCTAACATACGATGTAGGTCCCTGGGTCGCTGATATGCGTGGGCGGGGGGGTCCCTGGGAAAGAAAAGTTTGAAAACTCCTGTGGAAGGATGTTTTGGGCACAAAGCATGTGCTTCTTTTGAGGGGATTTGGTTTTAAAGTTTACACTTCTCAGAGGGTCTTTGTGTTACAAGTATGCATTGCTTACAGTCTTTATTTTTAAGTGTACACTACTCATGCACAACTCGGCATGTCTCTTTGTTAGTGTGGACTATTCTAAGGGGACTCTGTTAAATTGTGCATTTACTCTTAGTAAGGACCCTGAGTCTAAGCTGTGCGTAGTGCGCAGTAAAACTCTGCTCTAGTCTGGAGGAGCCGGGTTGGGGGTTTAAAGTGAGTAGCTGCTCTGCTCTGCTCGGAAGGACCCTGTGCTGGGCTGTGACGGGTGACGGTGCGTTGCGCTTCAATACACCAGCTCTTTTGTCCTTCACACTCTGCAGCTCCCTGATAGCTCCTCCCTCCTCCCCCTCCTCCTTTTCCTCATCCTCCATGCTCCACTCCTCCCTGCTCTGCTCTCCCCTCTGCTCTGCTCTGTGTTCAGCTGCCTTGGGCCTCCCCTCAGCCTCCCCTCTGCTCCTCGGGGCTAGGCCTGGGAGACATGACTGCACCCTTCCTCTCTGAATGACTGACTGGCTGTAATGTCTGGCTGGACAAGACCCATCAAAAAGCATGTTGGCAATAAAAATGGGGAAGGAATGGATGGAGAGGAAAATCATCACTAAATGCATTATTGCTCACTGTGTAGAGAAGAACAGAGACAGAGGGTCTGAAATTATGTTGAATGAGATCAATTCTATCTGGGAATAAGTCTGATCGAATCAAATCAGTTGAATTATATTTGAATCGCAATACTTGTATTGTCTAGGTCTGTGGGACTGTGACCTCGGTAATGGTAGTGTTAGATTGGGAACAGCCGATCGACATGGCTGATTGTCACACCGGGAGAGCAAGGGGAAGGAAACAATGCTAACTGTAAACACCTCTGCATAAAATATATAATGGCTATGAGAAAATGTGAACGGTTCCATGATTGAATGGCACCTACCTGCTACAGTATGACGGTCGGTGAGGGTGCTACAGGACAGGACATTTGATAAAGATTCATCACTCTCCTTCTGTCCGCTTTGACCTCCTCTCACGTCCCACCACATATTAGCCACCCATTATCCAGTAATTGAAGATCTCCACTTCTCCATGCAACCCTGCAGATTCAGAATACGTGCCTACTCTTTTTGAGAAAGGTAGCTTGGGGTATTACCATAGATAGGTATCCCAGCAGTAACACCCAACACAGCCAAAGTCTGATTGAGAAATGAGGTAACTCATAACGTAGCCTTATACACAATAAAAAACAGAAGGTAGGCTAGCTACACAGCCAAATGTAATGTAGTGAATAAATAGGTGACCTAACGGTGTGAATGTATAGACATAGTTATCTGGAGAGGAGACAGAGCTAGCCTCAGACACCGGTTCACCGCATGCCATTGGCGCTCTCGCCGACACATCATCAATCACGTCACTGTGCTGGCGTTGTGACGACTGGATGTATGGTGGCGGCGTCTTTAACTCTAGTGTGATGACACTACAGAGGGCCACGGTGACTGGTGAATGTTTTACTGTGGGTTAGTGCACTGGTTAGTTCCTTGCAAATGAAGGCGTGACGCTCAGCTCGCCGTGTTTTAGATGTGGGAGGCCACACATGCTCAGCATTATATGAAGTTATTATACCGTTATAAATTATTATACTCCCATTCAATTAAAACATCTACTCAACCCATGGATCTTCCCAACCCTTTAAATATACTGTAGGACTAGGCAGGCAGATTGAAGAATTGAAGAAAAACCCATTAAACTGAATGGTTATAATGTTGTCTGGGTGTGGATCCACACGGGAAAGTTCTATGAAACACATACATACCTGGATGGTTTTTATTTTCTGGTTGTTCTCGTTAGAGAGGTTCTGGAAGCGGGCCAGTTCAGCCAGGCTGTAGAGGCTGCGTTGTCTGAAGTATTTCACCACAGCTCTGTGCATCCTCTTCTGCAACAAAGAAAGCTAGAAGGGTGGGGGAGACCGGGAGAAAGAAGGAAAGAAGGAAGGGAAAGGAAAAGAGAGAAAAAGGAATTGGTAAGGCAGGAGAGGAAATTAATGGCAGTGTTCAAGAAGAATGATGGAGGGGAATAGAGAACGCAGTCAATAGCCCATTCTGCAGTACACGGGCCTGACAGGAATTTCACAGTCTCTTGGTTTCTCTGCTCACTCGTGTGCAGTCATCAGAATCCAGTCACATCTGGCTGCCAGGATGGGGGGTTAATTTTCTCTAAATGCTTCAGCAGTTTTGTTCTAGCCGAGGCAAACTCTGTGACTGCAAAGCTGATGAGTAAAATATTTCTACTTCACCCAGTTTAACTTTATACCAATCCCCTCAAGACATATTTTACACATACACACAGTCATGAACCCCCCACCGAAACTAGAAATTATTCCTAGTCTATTGGAAAGACATGCTGCTCGCTTTATTATTTGAACACAGTTTCAAGCAAAAGGGTTTCTTTCAATTCTGATAGATGCCATTGCTTTTTCTTCCTCCCTCCATTTCTCTTCTCTCCCTACAAAGCTTATCATTGCTTGGCAATGTGTTCCCCAGTGCATAGAGAAACTAAAGCAAATTAGCTCAGCCATCAACTGCTGAAGGAAAGACAATAACAGGAATGCTCTTTATGGCGTACCCTGTTAAAAACCTGTGCAGAGAACTCCATCCACATAAACAAAACAATGCTTAAATGCAGTGATAAGAGGACACTTACATGAACCATAAAGTAACTGATCCTATTGGAGGAGAAATAACACAAACCATTTTTAGGTTAACACTTGAGGAAAAGTGTTTGGTTGGAGCATTGAAGCATTTAGCTATTTGCAGGTGATTCAAAAAAATAAACCCAACGCTAACATGAACTTATTATTTATGTCAACTAATTACAAATGTGTACGGTGTCTTAACAATGGGTGAGGTATCTGTGTGAGTACAATGTCTTATTACCATGGTGCTACATGTGTTTGTATTATAACAGGCCAATGCCTGTAAACCATGGTTTGATGAGTCAGAGCTTCCATTGGCTCCCTCTGCTGAATATCTAACATTTTACCGGCTCTTCAAACAACTGAGAACTTGTAACATGTTTGGAGGGAGTCATGTCATTCCTGTACACAGTATTGCTATGGGCTGTCAAACAATGTCTGCCATGATATGATCCCACCAGTGTGCTGTGTCCTTGGCAACTAGTCTTTCTTCTCTGTTAGCCAGCTAGCTACTATGGAGGGAAAAAAAGTGTCACATTGTGTATTGAGAATGGCAACTGATTGAAATTAGATTGGCAGAGGGGTATGAAAATCAGCAAATCAATCAAAAACCAACAATTCACTACATTACCTTAAATCTGTTTTGTATTTTTAATGAGAAAATGTGAGATTTTGGTTACCTAGGTAAACACATTAATAAGTCTAGATGAGATTTTTAAAAACAACCCTGAGAAACATTCTATAATGATAGTCAATTGAAGTAAATTACAGGCATATTATCAAGCTTAATTTGGGTAGAGAACGTGAATGCTGGGACGGTGGTGCTATTCTAAACCTGTCTAGAGTTGAAACAAACAGAAATGGTTGAGGGAGGCTGAATCCAGAGTAAAAGAAAATCAGGCTTTGATCATGAGCGTGGAGAATCCTGTCCACAGGATTTTATTTCTGCATGCATTTCTCACTTGATAACATTCATGCAGTCAGATGACGAATTGCTCAAGTAAAGGTATTAGTCATTTTGGGAAACAAATCATGTCTATTGCTTATTGCCAGTGCAGTGCCGGGCAGTGCATGTTTTATTTCCTGGTTAGGCTATAGAATATGGTTGTCATCTGCAATTCCTCTCAAGATCAAAGTTAAATTGCGTCCCGGACCATAAAGACCAAAACGATTCTGTAGTCTCACAACTATTCAATACCTTTGGGAGTATAAGTTGTTCTGTAGTTTCTCATTTAAAACCTTTGGGAGTATTAGCATTGCAAGTGCATTCTCTTTTTCTATTCTTACCTGTGCTTGCTATGGTTCTCTCTCCCATTGACCACCTAGTGAACAGAAGCTAATGTGTAACATAAACATAATGAAACATGTCACCTTGGAACACCTTGAAAGACAATTCATGCAAACGCATAAAGACGAAGGATGCATCCGAAATAGCACCCTATTCCCTTTATAGTGCACTACTTCAGACTAGAGCCCTATGGGCCCTGGTGAAAAAGTAGTGCACTATAAAGGGAATAGGGTGCGATTTCGGATGCATCCTTATTCAGAGACTCATTCAAGACTGCATAGTGAACTTAGTCTTTATGCGTTTGCATGAATTCCATCCACCCATCGCCTCTCTCAACTCCCCCTTGGCAGAAATACTACTATATCACATCCATAATCCTCCTACACTAAAGTTATCGCATTAAGATCAGATTACTGCAGTAACCTCCTCATTGGTTGCCCAACTAAAACCATCCGAAAATAACTGACCATGCAAAGAAACAATCCAATCAACTGGCAAACTGAATATAATATACACTTAACGGCCAGTTAATTAGGTATAACACCCCAATCACAAAAATGGATCGCTCCTACAGACAGTGAGTCACTTGGCTTGCTATATAATGCAGGCAGACAGGCATCGAGGCATTCAGTTACTGATTGATTGAGCATTAGAATGGGCAAAACAAGTGACCTAAGCGACTTTGAGCATGGTATGATCGTCGGTGCCAGGCACGCCGGATCCAGTATCTCATAAACGGCAGTCCTCCTGGGCTTTTCACGCATGACATTGTCTAGGGCTGCGAAAACAGCTCGTTGATGAGAGAGGTTGAAGGAGAATGGCAAGATTCGTGTAAGCTAACAAACAGACAAATGAAGGTGCAATACATATGTGGTGTGCAATGCGGCATCTTGGAATGCACAACTCTTCGATCCTTGTCACAGATGGGCTATTGCAGCAGATGACCATACCAGGTTCCACTCCTATCAGCTCAAAACAAGACGAAGCGGCTCCAGTGGACATTGAGGAGTGGAAAAACATTGCCTGGTAGGACAAATCCTGGTTCCTGTTGCATCATGGACCCATCCTGCTTGGTGTCAACAGTACAGGCTGGTGGCGGTGGTGTACCGCCATCCAGTTTGCAGTAACTGTGTGATGCCATCGCGTCAGCATGGATAAAACATCCCTGTGGACCATTTCCGACTTGTAGAATCTATGACCCGAAGAATTCAGGCAAAAGAGTGGTCCGACCTGGTACTCGATGAGTGTACCTAATAAACTGTCGGTGAGTGTAATTTCATATCTTATCATATCATGGTTTAAATGTATGCTTCAATGGTCATTAAAAAAAGCCTCTGTTTGGTTCCTTTTGTCAAACACACACACAGCCTCCCGCTTGGCGATCATGAAGGCATTCTTAAGTTCTCTGTACTCATGGGCCAACTCAACCTTCTCTTTAAGGGCTACCTTTAGGTCAGCCTACAACACACACAGAGAAACACAAGTTCAGTTATACTTTTTTTTAAACCAGGTTTCACATATCTTGATAACAAGGTTTCCTGTCACATCAAGCAGTTGACAGGGCTTATGAGAATGGTCACAGAGAGTATTGGGGAGACATGGCAGGTTGTAGTTTTCTAAGTGAGTACAGTATGCCTGAGGAGTTCCATCATGGTGGTTGGTTCCATCAAGCCCTAGTGGAGGAGAGCTGCTACAGTTCTACCAAAGAACAACACATGCTGAAGCAGAAGTTATACTGTACTTAATACAGTACACGTTGGATGTCAGATACTATATAAGTCATCAAAGATATGGATCACTGTTCCAGGTTGGGCCTACAGACAGGAGAGATGCACGTTCTTATGATCCCATAGGCCTGGGAGTGAAGTCATAGATTTATGTATTTAGGAAATACTGTATACTCAGCATTATGACGAGCTTACAATTGATTTCCAATAACATATTTTGTCATAGGTTGTTTAGGAGATGGAAGGTGTACATGTCTGTGAGACTGTCTCTGTATGTGCTTGTAAGTGTATACTGGTGTACGTGTGAGTCTTACAAACTAGAGCACACAGGGACAAACACAGACAATTAAACTGGACACTATTCGGGGGAATCAAGCAAATAAATAACAATCTCTCTCTCTCTTTCCTCTTCCTGCCGCTCCTCCCCCACCGTATCCTGGTGCCCATCTCGACTGCACTGTACTATACTGTACCTGCAGAACGAAGGAACATAATGAAGTGTGTCTCTGCAGTAAAACACAACAGCAGCAGCACTAAAGTGATGAGTTTAACCCAGCAGAAAGAGAGGGAGAGAGACGGGCCGTAAACATGACAAATGCCTGCTATTGATTTCAGGTTTAATTACAGCAGGCAAGGCATGCAGCACTACTGACAAAGCCCATCTGATGGGTGCTGTTTTCTGAAGTGTAAATTGAACAAATTACACTTCATTGCCCATAAGAAACTGATGGCGTCTGCGGTTTGTTTCCATTGTTTACTTTATCCACAGTGACTACGTCGAACGTCAGCTAACCGCTTGATTAAATTAACGAAGGACGACACTGTGTTGATGGTAGAAACGCTTCGGAAATGTTTGGGTTTGGGGACTGGAGATGGCAGCCAGCTTACCTGCAGGACAACAAGACAAGCTGATTCCATTTAATTTAATTGAAACTGACTCAGTGTTACTCTTTGTTAATGTGTCTACAGTATATACAAGCAACAGAGGTGAATTATGTTTGTTGATGCTGAGGAAACCCGATGAGCATGCCATCAAAAACACACACACATACACACACACACTCCTCCTCTGAGCTGATAGCCATGCTAATTGGCTCTACCTGACAGTTAACATCCCAACAGTCAACATCCATAGTGACCTCCAGGGCCTTCCAATGATATGAGGTCAGCATCTTTCTCCTGTGTAATTTCATATCTCAAATGTGTCCAGCCATTACAGTGTGTGAGTCACGCACGGCGGTTCCCAAATGCTTAGTGTGCTTATTATGTTACGCTAATGTGGATATTATGTGAGTGCTTTATATTGAACCTAATGATCAAAGTAACCCATTTCCTTATAACGTAGCACTCTCTCTAACTCTTGATCTTTTCATTTGGTGAGAAGGACTATAGGTCTATTGTTGTTTCCATTTGATTTCTTCAAGTGAAAAAGGCTAAAGCTCTTTTTGCATGACTGCCTTTTATCAGGCTAATGGGACTTGTATCTATAAGGAAGACTTCCTAATTCTTAAATTGTCTCACGCCAACAACTTCTTTAAAAGTTGCTGCGCTCGCGGATGCATGGCGGCCTAAGCTCCATTGCCTTTTCTTGTTTTGAACTAATGCATTCTTGATCACCGTTTAATGAAACTCTATACCACATGGCGATTTCACATTAGATAAGCCATGTGAGACTCCCATCAGCCACGAGGCCCTGGCTGGGCTGATCATCCCATCCTGCATGCTGTAGATGAAATCCTTACAATATATAAGGCTTTAAAACTAAGCATTTAAATATCCAAAAATGTAGAAGACAGAAAATCGAGTATTTTTTTCCCCACTCATATTGTTTTTGAGGTGAATACCAAAAAATATTAGAATGATGAAAAGGTGTTTTTATCACTGTGCTGTCAATGGTGTGAGGTTGAAAATAATAGCCTTGTGTTGAAATGAATATGATGTTTTAACATACAGGTAACTGAAAACGGCAAATGTCTAACCAAGAAAGATTCACCAATACAGGAGAGACCTAAAACCATTCATCAGTTATTTATGACTCCTATAAAATAAAATAAAAAGATTGGCCTTGGCCTGTAATTTTAATTGCTGTTGCTTTCTTCTCACAACGGATTGTGGTGAGTAATTCTACTGACGCTAATCCACAGATAACTACACAATAAGCTGAAGACCCTTCCAGACTTTCTCTTGTGTTTGTTACCAATATACAGTACCACTCTGAAAACAAATGCCAATGGGCATGTTTGAAAACAAAACATTGTTAGTTTCAAGCACTCAGCCTACCTGACGTTAAAACAAGTGGCAAGTCAACATTTCAGGGGAATCAGAATTGTACATGGTCTCAAGAGATAAAATCCACAATTCCAGCTAAATGCACTGTATTAGGACTAACAGTGATACTAAAGTCAAATACAGTGAGTACAACATAAACTAAACCACCTTGTATTCAACCAAATGACCCAGTGTTTAGTTACCTTGGTTTCCTCCATTTTCTGCTGTCTGGGTTGTGAACAGAGTAGTATGAGTTTCCACTGTTGGCTCCATCCGTTGTTGACAGTTGGTGATATCACTTTCCAAGGTGTTCATGATCAACATAGCTGTTTGGCTTTGAAACTCTACGGCATCAAAGACGAACCTGAGAAATGTGAAATACAGGTGAACGGCAATCAATTGATTTGGAATAATGCCAAGCTGATTCCTGTGGCGATATCAATGATGGAAAAGCCAAGACTTCAAAGTTAATAGTGACGCTTCACGCTCTGAGAACAGCATGAATCAAACTAATACATTCAAGCTTTCCAGGGTCTCTGGTGCAACAGGCTTACAATGATAATAAATTCCAAATACTCTAGATAGAGTAGAAGGCCTATTATATTATATTGGCAGAACAGAGGGTGGTTGTGAAGAGAGGAGAGATTCTTACTGTAGTTCTTCAATGACATCTGGCATAGCGGCTGCTGTTTCCTCCATGTGAGGGCCTGTTCTGTACTCTTTGGACTTCGCACTGAGGTCTGCGATCCTACTCAAGGCATGGTTAAACTCGTCGGTAACAGCTTGGTGTAATTCCTATCAATGATAAATGAGATTGAAATGAACGAACCATGAGCCACAAAGAAAATTGGCAGCCTGATTTCGACATCAATAACTTTCAACAAGTCCCACCCACCTTCTGATTCAAAATACATGACCGTATAACTTGAAAATGACGCATGTCTATTAGATATAATAGATGCTATGGAATGTGTTGTGCTATCCATTACATTTCTCACTATTTTGAAAATTAAACACAGTGGTAAGTGACTCTGTGTAAACCCTT
Source organism: Oncorhynchus masou masou (assembly GCF_036934945.1). Taxonomy (NCBI): domain Eukaryota; kingdom Metazoa; phylum Chordata; class Actinopteri; order Salmoniformes; family Salmonidae; genus Oncorhynchus; species Oncorhynchus masou. The sequence continues at coordinate 29,648,420 of NC_088228.1, forward strand.
GCTTTATCATACCTTGACTGTATTTAGATGGGAAAGTTTTAGGCTCTGTTCCCTTTACAGACAAACTGAAGTGTTGTTGTGTTCCGTAGGAAAATCACTGAGTTGCTCCCTTAAACTTCACACTTTCTGAAACAGAGAAATGAATAAGCAAATGAATTTGAAATACTCAACATCTCTCACTAAAATAGAAATACAGTAAACTGATCATAAAACGTTAGATTACCTCAGATTTATCATTTCTCAGTTTTTCCGTTTCAATTTCCAGTTGTTTTGTAGCTGATAACGCCTACCTCAAATTCCTTATGAAGTTCCCATCTGGCGTTTTCTGTGTTGGTTTGAAGAAGCCCATTCCATCATTGTACATGGATCTATCTGAACATCTATCTTCAAGTGCTCCTTTCCTTTCACAAACGCAACTTGTTAGTGAGTCTCCATGCATGGATGAATCTCTAAAAGTATGTGCTTATTTCACTGACAACTAGTGCAGATTATGTGATCGGCAATATCTAATGGTCAAAGCGCTGAATCTTAACATTAGACGTGTCAATAAGGATATGCCACCTCTATATCTAGGATGGATTTACTACAGGTTAGAGTCCATGGATGTCTAGCTAAGTGCATGGCTCTTCTCACACATACTCGCATCCTCTGCTCCACCATGAAGGTCTTCTGCTCCAGCTCCTCCAAGTTGACCTTGGCATTGGGGTGCAGCATAGCCATCTGGGACAGCTCCTCCTTAGCCTCTGCTCTCCGGTCCTCGTTCACACTAAACTTCTGCTGCATGTGCTTCCTGTTCTTCTGAAGCTGCTTCGCTGCCTGTTCACTGAATGACACATACAGAGACGCACACACACGCACACACACACACACACACACACACACACACACACACACACACACACACACACACACGCACGCACGCACGCACGCACGCACACACACACACACACACACACACACGCACACGCACACGCACACACACACACACACACACACACACACACACACACACACACGTCAGAGGGACCCACCATCAGAGCAACACTGACCAAGTTCTTGATACTGCAATGTATAATGGTGTTGCGGATTCCTTTCCTTAGTGATTAGTATTAGATAAATATAAATATTGTGATATGAACAAAGTGATAAACGTCTCACTAGATCTTTTTGCTGTAGTCCTCAATCTCCAGTTCATACTCTTTGTTTTCCTCATGAAGATTCAAGGTATCCTGATGTTTCTTTTAAGGAACCCCTCCTCGGTGTGAGAGACCGCCGCTTCACCTGCAATTCTCTGGAATATGCCCGGACACAACATTAGGAGGATATCGTATGCAATAAACATAAACTATGTCAACATAACTATGACATAACTTACAGTTGCATGGACTTCTTTCCGCAGCTCTGAAATCCCTTCCTTTAATTGTGAAAATGTTCTACCTTCTACCTCGATTCATATTTTCAACTCTACAACCTGTGACCAAAACATAAATATACGTTGTATTTGCAAAGAGTAAGGAACTTATGTGCATGGCCTTTACTGGTTCTAACAGCAGACCTATCAGCTTGCTGACAGTTCTTAGCAAACTATTAGAAAAAAATGTGTTTGACCAAATACAATGCTAATTCTCTGTGAACAAATTAACAACAGACTTTCAGCATGCTTATAGAGAAGGGCACTCAACATGTCCTGTACTGACACAAATGACTGATGATTGGTTGAAAGAAACTGATAATAAGAGGATTGTGCGAGCTGCACTGTTAGATTTCAGTACAGCCATTGATATTATTGGCCATAATCTGTTGTTGAGAAAACTTGTGTTATGGCTTTTCAACCTCTGCCATATCATGGATTCAGTGCTATCTATCTAATAGAACTCAGAGGGGTTTTTTTAATAGAAGCTTTTTTCTTTTCTAGAAGCTTTTCTAGGGCTACTGAGTGGTGCAGCGGTCTACGGCACTGCATCTCAGTGCTAGAGGCATCACTACAGACAACTTGGTTCAAATCCAGGCTGTATCACAAATGACTGTGATTGGGAGTCCCATTGGGCGGTTCACAATCGGCCCAGCACTGGGTATGAATGGTGTAGGCTGTCATTGTAAATAAGAATCTGTTCTTAACTGACTTGCCTGGTTAAATTTAAAAAACGTAATGTAAAGTGTGGTGTCTCCTATCCAAAGGTAACTCGAGAGGGAAACACAGAACCAATTGGTAACGCTGATAGTGACAGTTATTTTTCCGATAGAGAGGAACATGGAAATATTACTTGAGGAACATGATTTTTCTGAGCCAGTTCATGCAGATGATTCTGTGAAGTGCCCGTTCCTGCTCTACACAGAAGTACCAGTGCAAATGCTTGAGTACAATCAAACCCATGCATGCTCCTAAATCAGCTTGTAATAATGCAATTTCACTCAGTCCCGAAGTGTTGTACCAGGTTATAACCAGTCTGGGTACTGTGTTTTTCAGAGAAGCTGTAAGAGAAGTCAGAAATGTGTGCTAAGTCACCGAGGACGTTGACTTTGTAGCAGGGGAGCATGTAGCCAGGTGGTTAAAGCACATAGCTGTATTCCTTTATATCCACTAGATTGCATCAAATTGTATTTGTCACATCTGCTGAATACAACAGGTGTAGCCCTTAGAGTGAAATGCTTACTTCCAAGCCCTTAACCAACAATGCAGTTTTAAGAAAAATACCTTTTAAAAAAAATAATAAAATGAACAAATAATTAAAGAGCAGCAGTAAAATAACAATAGTGAGGCTATATACAGAGGGTACCAGTACAAGAGTCTTATGGCTTTGGGGTAGAAACTGTTTAGAAGCCTCTTGGACCTAGACTTGGTGCTCCGGTACTGCTTGCCGTGCGGCAGCAGAGAGAACAGCCTATGACTTGGGTGGATGGAGTCTTTGACTATTTTTAGAGCCTTTGACGTCGCCTGGTATAGAGGTCCTGGAAGGCTTGGCCCCAGTGATGTACTGGCCCGTGCCAAATCTTTTCAGTCTCCTGAGTGGGAATAAGTTTTGTCGTGCCCTCTTCTTGACTGTCTTGGTGTGCTTGGACCATGTTCGTTTGTTGGTGATGTGGACACCAAGGAACTTAAACCTCTCCAACTGCTCCACTACAGCCCCGTCGATGAGAATGGGGGCGTGCTCAATCCTCCTTTTCCTGTAGTCCACAATCATCTCCTTTGTCTTGATCACATTGAGGGAGAGGTTGTTGTCCTGGCACCACACGGCCACGTCTCTGACCTCCTCCCTATATGCTGTCTCGTCGTTGTCGGTGATCAGGCCTACCACTGTTGTGTCATCGGCAAACTTAATGATGGTGTTGGAGTCATGCCTGGTCATGCAGTCATTAGTGAACAGGGAGTACAGGAGGGGACTGAGCACGCACCCCTGAGGGGCCCACGTGTTGAGGATCAGCATGGCAGATGTGTTGTAACCTACCCTTACCACCTGGGGGCGGCCCGTCAGGAAGTCCAGGATCCAGTTTCAGAGGGAGGTGGTTAATCCCAGGGTCCTTACCTTAGTGATGAGACTGTTTGATGGTTCGTCAGAGGGCATAGCGGGAGTTCTTATAAGCTTCCGGGTTAGAGTCCCGCTCCTTGAAAGCGGCAGTTCTACCCTTTAGCTCAGTGCGGATGTTGCCTGTAATCCATGGCTTCTGGTTGGGGTATGTATGTATAGTCACTGTGGGGACGACGTCATCGATGCATTTTTTGATGAAGCCAGTCACCGATGTGGTGTACATACTCCTCAATGCCATCAGAAGAATCCCGTAACATATTCCAGTCTGTGCTAGCAAAACAGTCCTGTAGCTTAGCATCTGTTTCATCTGACCACTTTTTTTATTGCCCGAGTCACTGGTGCTTCCTGCTTTCATTTTTGCTTGTAACCAGGAAACAGGAGGATAGAATTATGGTCAGATTTTCCAAATGGAGGGCGAGGGAGAGCTTTGTACGCGCCTCTGTGTGTGGAGTAAAGGTGGTCTTGAGTTTTTTTTCCTCTGGTCGCACATTTAGTAGGCTGATAGATATTAGGTAAAACGGATTTAAGTTTGCCTGCTTTAAAGTCCGCGGCCACTAAGAGTGTTGCTTCTGGATGAGCGTTTTCCTGTTTACTTATGGCCATATCCAACTCATTGAGGGCGGTCTTAGTGCCAGCATCGGTTTGTGGTGGTAAATAGACAGCTACGAAGAATATAGATGAACACTCTCTTGGTAGATAGTGTGGTCTATAGCTGATCATGAGATACTATACATCAGGTGAGCAAAACTTTGAGACTTCCTTAGATATCACGCACCAGCTGTTATAGGCCGCTACCCCTTGTCTTACCAGAGGCTGCTGTTCTATCCTGCCGATTAATAAATTATGTGTGTAAGCCATTATGGGATTGCGCATGCGCAGTGTGTAAGAGTGAAAGCAAGCAATTACACTGGAGAGCTGTTGAAATCCATCGTTGGTCCAACCTTACTTTATTTTTTATCCTACTCTTGTACCCGAGTAGGATCATCATCTGCAGTGCATAAGAGTTTGTTTTGTAACATGTATGCCAGATGGTCATGTTAGCCTGTTGATACTTTCAGATTGACATGAGGATGTTAGCTTCTTCCTAGCTGAATACCAGTGCTCTCAGAACCACTTTGTGGAGTTGATAACATTATTTGAAGCGTGAGTAATTATCAGAATGACGTTCGATTTCATGTAAAGATTCAGGGTGTTGTATTTTGTTTCATTTTTTAATTTTAATTTATATAGTGACATACTTTTGTATACTGTATATAGTGTATATAATTTCCCCCAGTGCTATATGGGTGTGGTGAGGATCTACTGTTCCATGTGGGGTTTGGGTATCAAGTGGACAATGTGTTTGTAAGTACTCATATTGTTTTATTACTAAATGTATTTTTGTTTTTCATGCAAGATGTCATTTTGTTTCTGGACATCTTGTCCTCAGACATTTGTAAAATGTTAGAAAGTCTATTCTAGTCTATTCTAACTGTGAACATTGTGGTCTGTGTATTTTCTTGTGTTTTTTATAGAAAGCAGAGCCATTACCATTTATGCATTTCTCTTTGTACTTATTGTACTCAGATTGTTTTTATGCACTTTACTAACACATTTACTTCACTTGATGGTGATTTAGACTGAACTTTACTTTATGGTGACCACCTTGCAGTGATTTCCGTCCTACATTGTCCTATTTTAAATGCACGCTTCGACAGAATAAACAACCCCAAATGAGTCTGTGTCCTGTGCTAGGTTTACTTTTGCCGGCTACATTTATGCCACTGACTGACCTTTCTGGACGGCTGCTTCCACAGTGAAATAGTATACATTTTTCTCCCAAAAGTTCACCTCCTCTTCTTCTCTGTTTGTAGAGCTTCCTCTGCATCCTGGCGATCAGCTTCTAGATGTTCAATCAGATACACCAACTTTGTGGTTTCCTTACACAGCGGAGACAACAGGCCACCTTCTGTATGAATGAAGAAAGATGTTTGTACAGTATACGTATACCAGTAGCCTTATCTATTGACAAATATTGGTCATTATCAGTTAAACTAAGCTAAACGAAAATACACTACGAGTGGACTCATTGTATAGAAAGCATCTGCAAACAACAGGGGCTGTACTGCATATGGACGATTCAGAACAATGTGCACGGTATAGATGCCATTACACTGGACATTTTTGTTACTAGAAATATTCCATTGTGTTCATGGACATCATATGACACGAGGCTGTGTACTGTATCCCTCTCATTTGAGAAAAATAATTCACTTCTTTCGGTTCTTGCACTTAGCCCAATGTCTTCAATGTATAACTCAGTAGACATAATTGAAGACTCGGATTCACTGGAATGAAATCTGAAAAAGACGGAACACATTTCTTCACATACCTGAAGAAATAGGCGCATTAAAGGGATAGTTCACGCAAATTACAAAATTACATAGTGGTTTCCTTACCCTGTAAGCAGTATATGGACAAGGTAAGAGGGCTATCCTATCCGTGCTTGATTTAGTTTCCCTGGCAAAGATTCCAAATGCTAACGTTTAGCATTTGTGGCACAAATCCCATTCAACAAACAAATTAGCATTTGTTGGCAGCATGTTTAAATCATCTATAAATGGGTTGACAGCATTACGAAAACGATGCGCACACTTCAATGAGGCAGAAGTCTTTATGATCTTGTGATTCTGGATGGCCAGGTAGCGAGCAACAATGACAAGAAACTGCCATGTGGGGAAACGTAGGTGGCTCGTTTCAGCTCATTTTCACTTGTTCTTCAAACCATGTCTTGTTTTCAGGTGTTTTGACTGACATCACGTCTATGCTAAAATGGCTACAATTCACTAGCTCGCTAATCAACAACTGTAACAATGTATTGGAGAGACAACAATTGATCGTTGTGCAAATGTATTTGTTTTCAATAAACATAGGAGACGAAATAAAGTTTACATGTTGTCAACAATCTAAGCCAACCACATCTGTTTTGCCGCATAGCTGCGTACACATAGGTTTTGTTGATAAACAACTAACCCGTCTATAAGTGACTGTGTTGAGCTTCACAATACATTTTAGATACTTTCAAATGATTTGAACATTATGTGCAAAAAATGCTAATTTTATTTTATTTTATTTCACCTTTATTTAACCAGGTAGTCCAGTTGAGAACAAGTTCTCATTTACAACTGCGACCTGGCCAAGATAAAGCAAAGCAGTGAGACAAAAACAACAACACAGAGTTACACAACATCAAATGTTCAGTCAATAATACAAAAGAAAATATAAATAGAAAAATTGATGTACAGTGTGCAAATGTAGAAGTGTAGGGAGGTAGGCAATAAATAAAATAATTACCATTTAGCATTAATACTGGAATGATAGATGTGCAGATGATGTGCAAGTAGAGATACTGGGGTGCAAAAGAGCAAGAGGGGAAGTAGTAATATGGGGATGAGGTAGTTGGGTGTGCTATTTACAGATTGGCTGTGTACAGGTACAGTGATTGGTAAGCTTCTCTGACAGTTGATGCTTAAAGTTAGAAAGGGAGATATAAGACTCCAGCTTCAGTGATTGTTGCAATTCGTTCCAGTCATTGGCAGCAGAGAACTGGAAGGAAAAGCTGCCAAAGTAAGTGTTGGCTTTGGGGATGACCAGTGCAATATACCTGCTGGAGCGTGTGCTACAGGTGGGTGTTGCTATGGTGACCAGTGAGCTGAGATAAGGCGGGGCTTTACCTAGCAAAAACTTATAGATAACCTGGAGCCAGTGGGTTTGGCGAAGGATATGTAGTGAAGGCCAGCAAACGAGCGCATACAGGTCGCAGTGGTGGATAGTATATGGGTCTTTGATGATAAAACGGATGGCACTGTGATAGACTACATCCAGTTTGCTGAGTAGAGTGTTGGGGGCTATTTTGTAAATTACATTGCCGAAGTCAAGGATCGGTAGGATAGTCAGTTTTACAAGGGTATGTTTGGCGGCATGAGTGAAGGTGTCACGCCTTGGTCTTAGTATTTTGTGTTTTCGTTAATTAGTGGGTCAGGCCAGGGTGTGACATGGGTTTATGTTGTTGTATTTCATAGTGGGGTTTTTGTAGTATTTGGGATTGCGGCTAAGTAGGGGTATTGTATAGGCTTGGCTGCCTGAGGCGGTTCTCAATCAGAGTCAGGTGATTCTCGTTGTCTCTGATTGGGAACCGTATTTAGGTAGCCAGGGTTTCACTTTGTATTTCGTGGGTGATTGTTCCTGTCTCTGTGTTAGTGTTCACCAGACAGGCTGTATAGGTTTTTTCACGTTCCGTTTGTTGTTTTTGTATTTATAAGTTATTTCGTGTATCGTCATTTGTTCCATTAAAAACATGAGTAACCAACACGCTGCATTTCGGTCCGACTCTCTTTCGACAAACGAAGAACGCCGTTACAGAAGGAGGCTTAAGGAGGCTTTGTTGCGAAATAGAAAGCCGATTCTAGATATAATTTTGGATTGGAGATGCTTAATGTCAGTATGGAAGGAGAGTTTACAGTCTAACCAGACACCTAGGTATTTGTAGTTGTCCACATATTCTAGGTCAGAACCGTCCAGAGTAGTGATGTTCGTCAGGCGGGAGGGTGCGGCAGAAATCGGTTGAAGAGCATGCACTTAGTTTAACTGGTATTTAAAAGCAGTTGGAGGCTACGGAAGGAGTGTTGTTTGGCGTTGAAGCTCGTTTGGAGATTTGTTAGCACAGTGTCCAAAGAAGGGCCAGATGTATACAGAATAGTGTCATCTGCGTAGATGTGGATCAGAGAATCACCAGCAGCAAGAGCAATCATTGATATTTACAGAGAAAGAGTCGGCCCGAAAATTGAACCCTGTGGCACCCCCATAGAGACTGCCAGAGGTCCAGACAACAGGCCCTCCGATTTGACACACTGAACTCTATCAGAGAAGTAGTTGGTGAACCAGGCAAGGTAGTCATTTGAGAAGCCAAGGCTATTGAGTCTGCCGATAAGAATGCAGTGATTGACAGAGTCGAAAGCCTTGGCCAGGTCGATGAGGACGGCTGCACAGTACTGTCTTTTATCGATGGCGGTTATGATATCGTTTAGGACCTTGAGCGTGGCTTGACCAGCTCGGAAACCAGATTGCATAGGGGAGAAGGTACGGTGGGAATCAAAATGGTCAGTGATCTCTTTATTAACTTGGCTTTCGAAGATTTTAGAAAGCCAGGGTAGAATAGATATAGGTCTGTAGCAGTTTGGGTCTAGAATGTCTCCCCTTTGAATAGGGGGATGACCGCGGCAGCTTTCCAATCTCTGGGGATCTCCGACGATACAAAAGCAAGGTTGAATAGGCTAGTAATAGGGGTTACAATAATTTCTGCAGATAATTTTAGAAAGAGAGATTGTCTAGCCCGAATGATTTGTAGGGATCCAGATTTTGCAGTTATTTCAGAACATCAGCTGTCTGGATTTGGGTGAAGGAGAAGCAGAGGGGTTTAGACAAGTTGCTGCAGGGGGTGCTGAGATGTTGGCCAGGGTAGGGGTAGCCAGGTGGAAAGCATGGCCAGTTATTGAAAAATACTTATTGAAATTATTGATTATCGTAAATTTAACGGTGGTGACAGTGTTCCCTATCCTCAGTGCAGTGGCCAGCTGGGAGGAGGTGCTCTTATTCTCCATGGACTTTACAGTGTCCCAAACCTTTTGGAATTAGTGCTACAGGAAGCAAATGTATGTTTGAAAAAGCTAGCCTAAGCTTTCCTAATATCAATCTCATGACTTGGGATTTGGGATTTGTGCCACAACTGCTAAAATATGAGCATTTGGAAACATTACCAGGGAAGCTAAACCAAAGGACAGATTGGTGTCATATCTTGTACATAGACTGCTAACAGGGTACGGAAACCAATATGGGTGAACTATCCCTTTAATTGCTGTAAATGTAAAGCTTTGGATGAAGACTAACATTGGATAAACACGACACTACTTACCTAAAAGTTTTGCTATTTTTCTGTTTTTCATGAGACATCTGATGCTGAACATTTCCTGACTGATAGAGGGGACAGGACAAATTACAGAAATGCATCCAACCTTACAGTATTTCTAGATAGATTGGATAATTTGTTAATATCACTGATATTTGCCCCATAGTTCTCTCTCTCTTGCATGATCACACTATGACATCAGCATCTTACCTGTTGACACCAGTTCTCCAGTTGCCTCTTCAGCTCCTGAATATGGCAAACAGCTTTGTTGGCACACAGTGAGGGGGTGTTAACCAGGGCACAACTGCGACGTCTGCTGGGGCACACTGCTTGAAGATCTGCCTGATCTTAAAAGATATCAGAAATTACGAGCCGTAAATCAAATTGAAGAGTTATGCCCCAAATCATGTTTCCTTTTGGTTAGCATGATGAAAAGCCAAAAACACATAACTGATTTCCATAAATACTATACATACAAATAACAGTATGACTGTAATACATAAGGAATGAACATGAAATGTCTATCCCCTAAAATTAGACACAAAGGTACCTATGGTATATCGGACATGTAATCCACTATGTATGAAAGAGATTTAGTATTATGAAAACCAGTGTTTGACTTGGGCAGGAGCTTGTTGTGATGCACCGCAGAATATTAGCTCAGAAGTATTGTGGAGTTCCTGCACCTAATTATGAACAATACAGGCATCCAAAATTAGTACAGGCACCTATTTCAGTCCAAGTCATGCACTTATTATGACAATAACATAATGAGCTTATGTCCTTCCAGTATCACCCATAACTGTTCATAACCAATCGCCGTATTGTAAGCATCAGTAAACAGGCCAGGGAAGCTTAATTTGAGCCTCATGTGGCAATATAGACTTGGTGGTTTAAGGGCGCCATCTGGCTGCAGTATAGTTCCTGGCCTAAATACAGAATGTTGAAACAGATATCCTACCCAGTCTAACATGCACTTTAGGCCGGTGCTTTCAAGGTACAACATACTTGCAAGTGGAGTGCTCATAGGAAACGTTATTAAGCAAGTGAGTGACTCACCTTTTGTCATGGTCTGTAATTTGATACAGTACATTACACCGGTGGTGTTGTGCCAACCTGTCTCATTGTCTGGGAGCAAGTCAACGTGTGATGACAGAGTATAACCATAGTAGAAAAATGCGAACAACTATCTCTGTTCTGTTTCAACTGCTTTTCAAGTGTTCGGGTATGTGTGCGTGGGGAGGGGTATTTCGTGCAAAATATAATTAAAACCTAGTAATCTCGGCCCCCCTTCCCTGGATGGAAATTAAGTGGTTCCATTTAAGGCAGTAGCAGTATGCAATCGCCACAATCCTGTGCAAAAACAAATTGTTAGTTAGATCATTGTTAGTGAAATGAAATCTATTATTTGGTACCTACTACATCTTGCCACTGTGTAAACTAATGGCAAAATGTAATCTTAGCTGGCTAGGTGTGTGTCATGTGGCATGAAGGGAGGTAAAAGCGTGATTAATTTAGCTTGGACTGAAGAGAGTTGAGTTGGCTATAAATTTACTTGTTCCCAGAATGGATATATCCTCGTTTTTTTTTGTTATTTTTTTTTACATGTCAACGTCCTGATTCAGGCGCTACTGTAGCACCCACAGCTACTTTTACCGTCAACAACATATCCTGCGAAATGTTCAAAAATGTATTTTCTGACTATCTAGCTAGCGGCTACATAAAATACAATAATGCCCTATAAGATTAAATTCCGCCTTGAACGGTTGCGTAAACTACCGTGTCACGTTGTTGCTAAGCAACACGCAGGTTCTCAACGGGGCTGCATCCAAGAGTAGTAGCAGCGGAGGTTTGTTCACTTTACAAAATGCCAAATGTTGCAGTTGTTCTCAACTGCTCGAGGCCCTTCGCATGGTACATGCATAGCTCATCATCTGACATGTTAAATTGGGGGACGTGATGCATTGTATTAATTCAGAGGTTTTACACCAAGGTTAGACACGTGTCTATACATTTTGAGACACTATCAACATTTAAAGCAGGGGTGTCAAACTCGACGCTTTATCGACGTCCAAGTCATCGGGGTCCTGGGAACAGATGTTTGGGGTTGATGCCTTGCTCAAGCGCGGAATTGCAGATTTTTCCACCAGCTACTTTTCGCGCTTAACCGCTAGGTTACCTGGTTGAATATTAAGTTTCTGGAAGTTTTACAGTGAAATTGTTTGGTTATGAGTCAAAGGGATAACAGATACATATGATTATATTGGGGTAATGCTTGTAGAAATATGAGTCACGAAGCAAGTTTTGATAGCATATTAATTAAATGAAAGAGACTCATCCTGATTGTCACGTTTTGTGCTAAAGCTGCAATTACACATTAATTAATGTAATACTGATGATCTGTTATTGATCATTAATTGATTAAATACTAACACCTTAATTTCAGTTATATCAAGGGTTGGGGTTAATTCAACTAATTCAATTCTAGTTCAATTCCCTCTGTGAATTCCTTGTAATTCAATTCAAATTCCAGGTCAGCCTTTGAATTCAGAGATAATTCAATACCTCTCAATTCCAAGGTAACTACATTTCAATAATTCAATTCACAATTAAATATTATCCCAAACAATTCCACAAATTAAATTACCTCAGGCTTTCAGGCTGATCATGTCACTTTTCAGACAGCCTTACTATAATGGAAATGTAAATTATTTTAAACAAATCCTTCAGTTAAATGTTTGATACAAAGTGCATTAATTCCTTTAACTGGGAAATTTACAAATATTGACTTGAAATCTAATTCCAAAAATCAAATGTTTTTATAATTCCAATTCCATCAGTGCAAATAGTGTAAATCCAATTCCATAACTTTAAGATTGTTGGAATTACAATTAAATTCAGTGTAAATTCTCCACTTTATGAGTGAATTCAAGAATTGAATTGGAATTTCAAATTAAATTGCTTTTGACCCCAACCCTGCTTATGTCCTTATGGCAATCAACTCCACTTGAAAGTCCAATGTGTGCTACAAGTTAAAGAGCAGATATAGGCCTACTATTGGTAGATTTACAAGGATAGGCCTGGGTCATAAAGACCTCAACTGGATACTGGTATGGAAGCAACACAGGATTATCACAACATTTATAGATTTTATTACAACTTGAATTTGTACAGTTCTACAAAGGCAAATATTAAGTGTAATTACAGCAAACTGATTTTCAGTGCAACACAGCAAACAACACAATATTCAATCAATATGAAAGATCTTAACAGACTAAAGTGTTACGATCATAAAACTGGCCACGCTCTCTTAATAGACAAAATCACAGTATAAAACACAAGGACTCATTTCTGTCATCATGACGTTGTTACAACACAGAGGCGGATGCAAGATGCAAGCAACGATGGTTTTAATGAATGTAGTTCACAGCAGCAACATGACAGACAGACTGTACTCAGAAGGAATCCGACCCAGGAACTCGGGCGCATCTTCCGATCATAACGTGCTGAGAAAACCAGGGGAGTGTGTCCGGATGAGTAGGAAGGAGCACAGCAGATAATCCACACAAGAGAAGAGCACGGACACACGACACAACCTCAGAGAAGAAACAACGAACTGACAACAAGAAACACTGGTAACAGAACATATAAAGGGAAGATAAGTGGTTCCAGCTGGCGCAGACAATCAGGCCGAGATTGGGAAACCACGCCCACACAAACACTGGAGAGAGAGAGAGAGAGAGAGAGACGGAGGCAGTGGATTCATGAACCGTGACAATACCCCCTAGGAACGCCTCTTGGCGTTCCCAGGCGAATTTACCTGTCGATTGAAATCATCGATAAGGGAGTGATCCAGAATGTCCCTAGCAGGTACCCAACTTCTCTCCTCCGGGCCGTAACCCTCCCAGTCCACCAGGTACTGGAATCCGCGTCCCCTCCTTCTAGAGTCCAAAATACGATTGACAGAAAAGGTGGTTTCCCCATCAACAAGTCGTGGCGGCGGGGGAACCGGGACCGGCGGGTTAATGCGTGCCTGAAACACAGGTTTTATTTTAGACACATGAAAGGTAGGATGAATTCTCCTATACGCCGGAGGAAGCTTGAGCCGGACCGCCACCGGACTAATGATCCTGGTGACTCTGAACGGGCCGATAAATTTGGGGGCAAGCTTGTTCGAAACGGATCGGAGTGGAATGTTCTTAGTAGAAAGCCACACTCTTTGGCCAACGACGTGTACCGGAGGCTTCGACCGGTGGCGATCGGCCTTAGCCTTGGTGCGCGCCCCCACCCGGAGAAGAGTCTCACGGGCTCTGCTCCATGCGTGACGGCACCTCTGGATGAAAGCGTGAGCGGAGGGAACAGTGACCTCGGACTCCGTACTGGGAAAGATAGGTGGCTGGTAACCTAAACTACACTCAAACGGAGAGAGACCCGTGGCTGCCACTGGCAACGAATTGTGAGCGTACTCAACCATAGAGAGTTGTTGACTCCAGGAAGAGGGATTCTTAGAAACCAAACATCGCAACACTCTCTCCAAATCTTGGTTGGCCCTCTCCGTTTGACCGTTGCTCTGGGGATGAAACCCTGAAGACAGGCTGACACTCGCTCCCAGTAACCTACAAAACTCTTGCCAAAACTTGGACACAAATTGGGGCCCCGGTCAGAAACTACGTCCATCGGCAGGCCATGTAAGCGAAAGACGTGATCCACGACAGTTACCGCTGTCTCCTTGGCAGATGGTAATTTAGGCAAGGGAATAAAATGAGCCGCCTTCGAGAACCGGTCCACCACGGTCAAAACAACCGTCTTGCCCTGGGAGGGCGGGAGGCCGGTAACAAAATCTAGCGCGATGTGGGACCAGGGTCTCGAAGGGACCGACAGCGGTTGGAGTAACCCATCTGGGGGTCGATTAGAAGTCTTCCCAGTGGCACAAACCGAGCAGGCCAAGACAAAACTGTGAATGTCACGAGCCATCAGTGGCCACCAAAAGCGTTGCTTAACCAAAAAGCTAGTGCGGCTGACTCCTGGATGACACGCTACGTTGGAGCAGTGCCCCCACCGAATAACATCGGACCGACACCCCTCCGGCACAAACAACCGATTAGGCGGGCAACCGGGCGGAGGCGTGACCCCCTCTAAGGCCGTTTTGACCCTCGATTCAACCTCCCATGTGAGTGTGGAGACCACTAGGGTCCCGGGTAGGATGCACTCGGGAGTGGATGGGCGTTCGGAATGGTCAAAAATGCGAGAAAGGGAATCGGGTTTGACATTCTTGGAACCCGGGCGATACGAGAGAGAGAAGTCAAAACGTCCGAAAAAGAGTGCCCACCGCGCCTGCCTGGAGTTGAGTCGCTTGGCGGTTCTGATATACTCCAAATTCTTGTGATCGGTCCAAACTATAAAAGGTACCCCCGAACCCTCTAACCAATGGCGCCACTCCTCCAGTGCTAACTTCACTGCCAACAACTCTCTGTTGCCAATGTCGTAGTTGCGTTCCGCAGGTGATAACCGATGGGAAAGGAACGCGCAAGGGTGCATCTTGTCGTCAGAAGAGGAACGTTGGGAAAGTACTGCACCTACCCCCACCTCTGAAGCGTCCACCTCCACCACGAACTGACGCGAGGGATCGGGAGCTATGAGGATAGGAGCCGAAACAAAGCGGCTCTTGAGTTTGGCGAATGCAGCCTCGGCTGTATCGGACCACCTGAACGTCACTCTGGGAGAGGTTAAGGCGGTAAGAGGAGCGACTATCTGGCTAAAGTTGCGAACGAAACGCCGGTAGAAATTGGCGAATCCCAGAAACCTCTGTAGGGCCTTACGGGAATCTGGGCTTGGCCAATCCACCACAGCCTTAACCTTGTCGGGATCCATGCGAATACCCTCAGTCGAGACGATGTAACCTAGGAATGGAACGGATTGTGCATGAAAAATGCATTTCTCCGCCTTGACAAAAAGTCCATTCTCCAACAACCTCTGAAGCACTCGTCTGACGTGTTGAGCGTGTTCCTGGAGAGAAGAAGAAAAAATCAGTATGTCATCCAGGTAAACATATATGAACTGATCAATCATATCTCTCAGCACGTCATTGACGAGTGCCTGGAAAACCGCTGGGGAGTTGGATAGCCCAAAAGGCATGACCAAATATTCGAAGTGCCCTCTGGGGGTGTTAAACGCGGTCTTCCATTCGTCCCCCTCCCTTATGCGAACCAAATGATATGCATTACGTAAATCCAACTTAGTGAACACGGATGCTCCCTGTAACCTTTCAAAGGCGGAGGACATCAACGGTAAGGGATAGGTATTCTTCACTGTGATGTTATTCAACCCACGGTAATCAATGCAAGGACGCAGAGATCCGTCCTTCTTCCCCACAAAGAAGAACCCCGCCCCCGCTGGAGAAGAGGAAGGACGAATGAATTTAGATGCCAGAGAACCAGAGATGTATCTCTCCATAGCCTCCCTCTCAGGAACAGAAAGTGAATATAACTTGCCTTTAGGCGGAGACTCACCTGGCAATAATTCTATTGCACAGTCATAGGGACGATGCGGAGGAAGGGAAGCAGCACGGGACTTACTGAACACCTCCTTCAGGTCGAGGTATTCAACGGGCACGTTAGACAAATCCACTGCCTCCTCTAGAAACACAGAATCAGACACAGACGAACAAGCAGACACTAAACAGGACTCAAGACACTTGTTACTCCACATGGATATAGAGTTATGACCCCAGTCAACTCTGGGGTTGTGTTGGGTGAGCCAAGGGTGGCCGAGAACTAATGGTGCAAGGGGTGAGTCCATGAGTAGGAATGATAGTGTCTCAGTGTGATTGCCAGAAGTGATGAGTGTGATAGGTTCAGTGGTGTGAGAAATGTTGGGGAGTTCTTGACCATTGAGAGCGTTGACGGATATCTTGTGCGTGAGTGAGGTGATAGGGATCTGGAGTTTGTGAGCGAGCTTGAAGTCCATGAAATTACCCTCTGCTCCTGAGTCCAGTAAGGCTTGGGTGTCGTGCGTGTGGGTGGCCCATCTTAGTCTTACCGGGAGGAGAGTAGATGATGAGGTCTTCTCTGTGGTGACACCACCCGATAGTAGCCTCATGTTTACTACCGGGCCTGATCTTTTACCGGGCAGGAGTGGATAAAGTGGCCCGCTCTACCACAGTAGAGACAGAGTCCTTGGGATCTCCGCCTCTCCCTCTCTTCCCGGGAGAGGCGAGCTCTCCCCAGCTGCATGGGTTCGTGAGCGGAAGCTGAACTGGCCGTGTTCCCGACGCTGGCATGCCAGCCCTCCGTGTCGTTATACGGTCTGTTAGGGCATGCTCGGCGGCCAATACGACTCAGACGAGCGTCGACCCTCAGGGCTAGTTCCACTAGTCCATTTAAACTCCTGGGAAGGTCCAGAACATAAATCTCCTTCTGGATCCGGTCCTCCAGCCCATGCAGGAACATGTCCCACTGCGCCTCCTCGTTCCACTGACACTCAGCGGCCAGAGTGCGGAATTGGATGGAGTATTCCGATACTGAATGGTCTCCTTGGCGAAGGTCAGCGAGTAGTCTGGCCGTCTCCCTACCCGCCACGGCCCGATCGAAGACCCTTCTCATCTCCTCGGAGAGGGTCTGGAAAGAGGTGCAGCATGGGTCCTGGTTCGCCCACACCGCCGTTCCCCAGAGAGACGCTTTGCCTGATAGCAGTGTGAGTACGAATGCTACCTTAGACTGTTCACGGTTGAAGGTCCGTGGCTGCAACGAGAAATGCATGGAACATCTCGTAAGAAAGGCTCTGCAATAGTCAGGATCACCTGAATAACCCTCTGGTGTCGGTAGCCGTGGCTCTAGCTGGGAATCCGGCTCCGGCGGGGCGGGTTGAACTGCCGGTGTAGGTGGCGCAGCGGAACCCCTCAGATGTTGCAATTGTTGGGTCAGCTGGGATACCTGCGTCGAAAGGGCTTGTACTGCCCGACCTGTGCTGGAGATGTTCTCCTCTTGTTGATCCATTCTCGTGATACTGCGGGAAAGGAATTCGGTCAGACTCGTTGAACTCGCTGCATCCATGGTCTGGTCAGATCGTTCTGTTACAACACAGAGGCGGATGCAAGATGCAAGCAACGATGGTTTTAATGAATGTAGTTCACAGCAGCAACATGACAGACAGACTGTACTCAGAGGGAATCCGACCCAGGAACTCGGGCGCATCTTCCGATCATAACGTGCTGAGAAAACCAGGGGAGTGTGTCCGGATGAGTAGGAAGGAGCACAGCAGATAATCCACACAAGAGAAGAGCACGGACACACGACACAACCTCAGAGAAGAAACAACGAACTGACAACAAGAAACACTGGTAACAGAACATATAAAGGGAAGATAAGTGGTTCCAGCTGGCGCAGACAATCAGGCCGAGATTGGGAAACCACGCCCACACAAACACTGGAGAGAGAGAGAGAGAGAGAGACGGAGGCAGTGGATTCATGAACCGTGACAGACGTGCTTTGAGAGGTTAGTTATGGATCATATCACATCCACCTTCTTCTGCCTTCAACACAATCCAGCCTTACATTCTGACTCATTCAAGACTTCTCCTTAGATGGTTGTTGGACTTCCTGAGCCAGCGATCACAGCGGGTCAAAGTCGGTCCCCAGGTGGCAGACATGCACACCACCAACTCAGGCTCTCCTCTGGGATGTGTTTTGTCCCCACTTCTGTACATCTTGTACAATAATAGTTGTACTAGTTCCCATCCTGACAGACACCTTGTTAAGTTCGCTGATGACACTGCCTTGATCAGCATGTTGCGTGATGACGAGGAACAACGTGGCCTGGTCCTAAATTACTTTGTAGAGTGATGTGACGAATCACACTTGGTCCTCAATACCAACAAGACCAAAGAGATAGACTTCAGGAAGCGTACAACACCTACCTCTGCAACATCTATCAGAGGTCAGAACATGGAGATTGTAGAGGAATACAAATATCTGGGTGTCCCCTTGGACAATAAGCTTCAGTGGAGTAAATGTACAGATCTGATCTACAAAAGGAGTCAACAGAGACTGTACTTTCTCAAAAAGCTAGAGTCTTTTAATGTTGACTGTACTATACTGACTCTGTTTTACAAATCTTTCATTGAGAGTATTTTAACTTTTTGTAATGTTTGTTGGTTTGGCAATGCCACTGTCAGCCAGAGAAATATGCTTAGAAGGATTATCACCACAGCAAGCAATGTACTTGGGGTCAAACAGACAGGCCTGGATGAGATCTTTAAGTTCAGGGCCCTCCGCAAGGCTCACAAAATCATTTTAGACCCAAGCCACCCCCTGTACCCAGACTGTGTACTACTCCCCTCTGTGAGCAGGTATAGGGCAACCGTCTGCAGGAAAAACAGAACGAGACAATCATTTGTGCCAGGTGTGATATCCCTCCTAAATAGCTCGGACTAATATTCCTACCGTCCCAGTAAGGACAGCAGGCTCGTCTCTTTTTATTGGTATGTAACTGTTATGAAAGTTTCATTGTCAATTTGTTTTGTATTTAAACGCCACTTTAAATGTGTACATGACACTGCAACAAAATTTCCCCATGGGGACAATAAAGTCAGTAAGTAAGTACCTGACACCCTAGACCCACTACAATTTGGGTAACACTTTACTTGACACCCAGCATCATAACACTTTATGACACGGCCATAACCATTACATAATATGTCATAACAGCTGACATAACTTGTCATAACCTGTCATTATATGGTCATAACACTGTCATAACCCATATATTTACACCTGTTGTGATATATATTGTGTTATTTTATGGCTGGTTATGACACCTACATAAGAGTGTCAAAACCCACATTTATTTAAATGTTTTTTCTCTGCCAAGAAGTTTCCTTTTTTTTCCCATCATAATTTAAATAACATGTAGAAAATACCCTTTATGACACTGTCAAGAATCATTTTGACCATCATAATCTGGTAAGTCAGATAGGGCTATCACATACAAGCCCTTATGTCAGTCATCAGTCAAAAAGAAGGTGTCTTGTCCTGCTCCTGAAATCTGCTCCTGCATTCATCCCAGTCATCAGCAACAAAGCATTGGGGTAGGTGTCAGTCTGACATCAATGTGTGCACTATTACAATGATCATTTAGTATGGTCAATTTCAGATAATTGTATATAACATAAACATACGGTTGACAAGCAGGCTATGGTGTAATGGAATGTGTTGCCTTGTGTGGTAGGTTTTGACACTCTTATGTAGGTGTCATAACCAGCCATAAAATAACTACCGCGGTAGGTTTTGTGGGTTTTAACACTCTTATGTAGGTGTCATAACCAGCCATAAAATAACACAATATACGTCACAACAGGTCTAAATATATGTGGCATGACAAAGTTATGACAGGTTATGACAAGCTATGTCAGCTGTTATGACATATTATGATATCGTTATGACCGTGTCATAATGTGTTATGCTGGGTGTCAAGTAAAGTGTTACCATAATTTGCATACCACCCCAAAAGATCCATAGATTACGCAATCATCATTGCACTGCACACTGCCCTATCCCATTCTGGTCATCCTTCATAGCCTGGTTCCTCTCTAGGTTTCTTCCTAGGTTCTGGCCTTTCTAGGGAGTTTTTCATAGCCATGGTGCTTCTACACCTGCATTGCTTGCTGTTTAGGGTTTTAGGCTGGGTTTCTGTACAGTACTTTGAGATATCAGCTGATGTAAGAAGGGCTTAATACATACATTTGATTTGATTTGATCTGGACAAGAGGATTACCAATGTAAGAATGCTGTTTATCGACTCAGCCATCAACACCATAGTGCCCTCCAAGCTCATCACTAAGCTCGGGGCCCTGGGTCTGAACCTTGCCTTGTGCAACTGGGTCCTGGACTTCCTGACGGGCAGACCCCAGGTGGTGAATGTACGCAACAGCACTTCTGCCATGCTAATCCTCAACATGGGGGCCCCACAAGGATGCATCTTCACCTCCCTCCTGTACTCACTTTACACCCATCTCCAACTCAATCATCAAGTTTGCTGACAACACAACAGTGGTAGGCCTGATTAGCAACAACGACAAGTCAGTCTACAGGGAGCAGTTGTGGTCCCTGGCGGAGTGGTAACAGGAAATAACCTCTCCCTCAACGTCATCAAAACAAAGGGGCTGATAGTGGACTTCAGGGGTTTAGGTCAGCCCAATGCATCACGGGGGGGGGGCATACTGCCTGCCCTCAGGACATCAACAGCACCCAGTGTCACTGGAAGGCCAAGAAGATCATCAAGAACCTCAGCCAACTGTGCCATGGCCTGTTCACCCCGCTATCATCTAGAAGGCAGAGACAGTACAGGTGCAGGGGGAGGGTGGCACATACTTTTTTTTGTCACTCGGGGGGGTTTAATTCCGATTTTTCAGGGGGTGCTGCAGCACCTTCAGTACAGCTATGGGCTCATCCTATATTTTATTCATTTCACCTATATTTAACCAGGTAGGCTAGTTGAGAACAAGTTCTCATTTGCAACTGCGACCTGGCCAAGATAAAGCGTAGCAATTCGACACATACAACAACATAGAGTTACACATGGAATAAACAAAACATACAGTCAATAAACAGTAGAACAAAAGAAAACAAAAAGTCTATATACAGTGAGTGCAAATGAGTTAAGTTAGGGAAATAAATAGGCCATGGTGGCGAAGTAATTACAATATAACAATTAAACAGTGGAATGGTAGATCGGCAGAAGATGAATGTGCAGGTAGAGATACTGGGGTGCAAAGGAGCAAAATAAATAAATAAATACCAGTATGGTGATGAGGTAGGTAGATAGATGGGCTGTTTGCAGATAGGCAAAGTACAGGTGCAGTGATCTGTAAAAATGCTCTGACAGCTGGTGCTTAAAGCAAGTGAGGGAGATGTGAGTCTCCAGCTTCAGAGATTTTTGCAATTCGTTCCAGTCATGGGCAGCAGAGAACTGGAAGGAAAGATGACCAAAGGAAGAATTGACTTTGGGGGTGACCAGTGAGATATACCTGCTGGAGCGCGTGCTACGGGTGGGTGCTGCTAAGGTGACCAGTGAGCTGAGGTAAGGCGGGGCTTTACCTAGCAGAGACTTATATATCTACTGCTGTATGTAACGGATATGAAACGGCTAGCTTAGTTAGCAGTTCGAGCTAAATAGCGGTTCAATCGGTGACGTCACCTGCTCTGAGACCTTGAAGTAGTAGTTCACCTTGCTCTGCAAGGGCCGTAGCTTTTGTGGAGCGATGGGTAACGATGCTTCGTGGGTGACTGTTGTTGATTTGTGCAGAGGGTCCCTGGTTTGCGCCCGGGTATGGGCGAGTGGACGGTTTAAAGTTATACTGTTACATGTACACACCTTTCCTATTCATATACTGTTCATACTGTCAATGTTTATATTCCGGACTCTGATATTGCTCAATATGATATTTCTTTATTTTGGGATTTGTGTGTATTGTTGGAGCTAGAAACATAAAGCATTCCACTGCACCTGCGATAACATCTGCAAAATATGTGTATGCGACCAATCAAATTTGATTTGATTTGAAGAACTACATCTGCTGGCTGTCTCAAAGTCCACTCCAAACACCCACCAACTAAGTTGTACTGAGAATACCTCCAATTACTACTTTATAAGCACACAGAAACTGGAAAAGGATTATTCAATGTGACTGAAGGGCTGCATTTACACAGGCAGACTAATTATTATATAATTGTTTTGCCAATAATTGGTCTTTTGACCAATAAGTGTAGATATTTTGCGAATAATTAGGCAACAAAAAAAAATCAGGGGTGCGTTCAGTTTGATTAATCACTTGCTACGTTGCATGACGGTTTTACTGAGACACATTTTACAAAAACGTTCTTCAACGTTCTTGAACAGACTTTGAGGTACGTTTTCTCCGTTTTGTGGGTGTGGTGGGGTGTGGCTTGAAGCAATGAGTGATGGTATTTAGAGGGCAGCAGAGCGTTCCCAACCCACCACCCAACCCCTTTCTGTTCTGAACGCAGTGATCTCGAGTCCGGCGCCCGTGTAGATGTGTTTTGCACTGGCTGAAAGTCGAAAGCCCCACTGCAAAATCGGTTCAAAACAGAAGTAATTAAGCACGTGTAGTAATGAGTAGGATTCTGTGTTTCCACATGCAAAAGTGATTGCTTTTGATGGAAACGCTTTATCTGCCTTCCTAATGGAAACTATTTTGAAAAGTCAAACATTTATTTTTTGGAAAAGATGATGCCCCATGTTGCGTTGTTGGCAATTTGACGAAGCTGCATAGATTACGTTAGATTTGAGAAAGGCGCTCCTCTCTCCCTGCTTTCGCCCGATGATGTGACAAGCCATAGCGTGACAAGGTAGCGTAAACTATATTTGTATCTTTATTTAACTAGGCAAGTCAGTTAAGAACAAATTCTTATTCTTGTTTACAATGACAGGCTACACCGGGCCAAACCCAGACAACGCTGGGCCAATTGTGCGCCGCCCTTTGGGACGCCCAATCACGTCCAGTTGTGATTCAGCTTGGATTCAAACCAGTGTGTCTGTAGTGACACATCTAGGAGGCCCCATCATTATCTTTGGTAGATTATATTAAATGATATATGTTATTAGTTATTACAACAAGACAGTTAACCCACTGTTTCCCGTAATTGTAAGTAAGAATTTGTTCTTAACTGACTTGTCTAGTTAAATAAAGGTTACTTTTAAAAATAAAATTACATTATATAGACATGGGCCCACTGTAACCAAGTCCTGTAAGGAAGTGCTATTTTGTTGTCCTCTGCATCCTTTCGACCTGTGTGAGGTAGCCTGTGCAGCCTAGTAGGGGCTATGGATCTCGACTATTGTCTGCGTTTAATGTGCCCAGCCTCGAACAATCCAGATGTTTCACCGGATGCACAAATCTGAAGCATCCGGTTGGCGTTTCCACTCTTTAGCAAATGTGGTGGTTAGAGGGAGCCCAGTGGCCTGCAGTGGGAGAAAATAGAGAGAGATTGATATGGGCGACCGGTTCGTACGTAAAAGCATTCTCTATTCCGGCTGCAAATACATCGATTTCCTCCTTAACTTGCTTTAATGGTGTGCCGCGTGATTGTTTTTTAATGTGCGTACTGTATTAATAAAACATAATTTTCCACCACCATTTTGAGATTTTTGGACAACTTCAGAATGTTTCATACCGCGTTCAGCCAATCCGTTTGCAGCAGTCGGTTGTTTACCCTTAGTTGAGGTGGCCAACATCATGAAGTAGCATTAGCCACTTTAGCATGGTGGTGGAAAATTACGCACATTTTTTTCAGTTTTTTCCCACAGTGGCACGCAATTAAAACTAGTTAAGGAGGAAACCGATGACTTTGCATTCTGAATGGAGGATGTTTTATGTACGAACCGTTCGCCGGGGGCCACCAGCGTAATAGCCGTTGGTCACATAGCCTAGATGATAGTGAAGATCAATAGCTCCCACTAACGGTTTCCCAGGCTATGCATGTGGAGGATGTTTTGTCTTATTTGTTCATTTCTAAACTGTGCTTATCTGACTCCGATGTGATGCAAATTTCTCTCATCAGTTTCTCACCATTCAAAAATGTATTTATCAGATGGGGATTGTTTCCACAGACCCCACAAGCAGTCAGCCCCTGACTAGTACAACTCAGAGACAGGGCAGTCCAGTGTAATACACTCACAGACAGACAACACCAAATTGTTGAGACTTCTTATTTACTGGCCATATGTGTTATATATAAACACATTGATGTGATACAGATTTCTCTCATCAGTTTCTCACCATTTTTTAATTATTATTATTTAGATGTGGTTTGGTTTCACAGACTGCACTTATCCTTCCTGTGCATTGTATTAATGGGTTTATACATTAAGTATATGGCTGAATCAATATGTATTTGTATGTTTATTTTGTCAACTTCAACATTTGTAAAGAATACACTGACGCAAGTGAAGAGATTCCGCATTACGTCATCGGCAGAAGCCACACGTACTCGAGGCAAATGCTGGGTTGCGCTACTCGAAAATTTCCATCACATCACCGCTGCAAAAAGCGTTCGTAATTACAGGAATAGACCGTTCTAGGGGTATTGTACAATTGACCTAAATTATTCATAATCACATCTATGGACACGGCTGACACGTCTATCCTGGATGTAAACAATGCAGTTTTATTCCTCGAAATCCTGGTAAGTATAGACAGCACAAGTGCACTGGAACGACCTTAATATCACTCGTGTAAAATCCAAGTTACTGTATAGGAACTAGTGAGATCGAGATTTGTTTTAATCCCGAGGCAAATTGCATGTCAACTGTTAGAATTGAAGGCTTGACAATTTGGGGGTTACCGTTATTATGCCTCATTTGTAGTGCCTCTGTCGTAACGGGATACAGATTATCGCAATGGATGTGCATATAAATCTGTCATATACAGCCTGTTGTTGCCTTTCTTCACTCATCATGTGTGTTTGACAAGAAATGTTGACAAATGATGCTCTTGGTATTTCACACTGTCAACCATAGTGTTTCTCAGTTCTTTCTGAAATACACCAGAGCTGAGTAGGATCCATTGTAATTAAAGTAACCAAGTCATTGACCTGGCTATCAGTTTGTAAAACTGTTATGGCATCATCAACTAACAGTTTGGTACACGACATGACCAGAAATATGTGGACACCTGTTCTTCAAACATCTCATTCCAAAATCATGGACATTAATATGGATTTGGGCCCCCCCCTTTGCCGCTATAACAGCTTCCACTTTTCTGGGAAGGCATTCCATTGGATGTACCACAAGATGTTCTACAAGAGCATTGGTGAGGTCGGGCACTGATGTTTGGTGATTAGGCCTGGCAGTCAGCATTCCAATTCATCCCAAAGGTGTTCGATGGGCTTGAGGTCAGGGCTCTGTGCAGGCCAGTCAAGTTCTTCCACACCGATCTCGACAAACCATTTCTGTATGGCCCTTGCTTTGTGCACTGGGGCATTATCATGCTGAAACAGGAAAGGGCCTTCCCCAAACTGTTGCCACAAAGTTGGACGCACATAATCGTCTAGAATGACATTGTATGCTGTAGCATTAAGATGTCCCTTCACTGGAACTAAGGGGCCTAGCCCGAACCATGAAAAACAGCCTCAGACCATTATTCCTCCTCTACCAAACTTTACAGTTGGTACTATGCATTCGGGCAAGTAGTGTTATCCTAGCATCCACCAAACCCAGATTCGTCCGTCGGACTGCCAGATGGTTAAGTGTGATTCATCACTCCAGAAAACACATTTCCACTGCTCCAGAGTCCAATGGCTGCTAGCTTTACACCACTCCTGCAGATGCTTGACATTGCGCATGGTGATCTTAGGCTTGTGTGCAGCTGCTCGGCCATGGAAACCCATTTCATGAAGCTCCAGATGAACAGTTATTGTGCTGGCATTGCTTCCAGAGGCAGGTTGGAACTTGGTAGTGAGTGTTGCAACCGAGGATAGATGATTTTTACGTGCTACACGCTTCAGCACTTGCCGGTCCCATTCTGTGAGCTTGTGTGGCCTACCATTCCATGGCTAAGCTGTTGTTGTTCCTAGACATTTTTCACTTCACAATAAAAGCACTTACAGCTGCCCGGGACAGCTTTAGCAGGGCAGAAATTTGACGAACTGACTTGTTAGAAAGGTGGCATCCTATGACAGTGCCACATTGAAAGTCACTGAGCTCTTCAGTAAGGCCATGTTCCTGCCAGTGTTTGTCTATGGAGATTGCATGGCGGTGTGCTCGATTTTATACGCCTGTCAGCAACTGGTGTGGCTGAAATAACCAAATCCACATACTTTTGTATATATTGTGTAAATATCAGCATATTCCCACCGATCCAGTTTTTCTGTTGTTGCAACAATTTCCCGAAGCAGTTTCACTAATTACCTTTGTAAAGCAGCCAGTATCAGAGTTTTTTTTCTTCCAGTAAGGAGCTCACATTGGGACACAGGGTCAGTTCAGGAACAACAACCACAAACATGTTAAAAAACGCATAGAATACTTTCTGTATTATGGAGCAAAGAACCATGGTGATCAGAGGCCCCACAGGCAGACAGCATTTACTAGTACAACTCAGAGACAGGCAGTGGTGAAAAAGTACCCAATTGTCATACTTTAGTAAAAGTAAAGATACCTTATTAGAAAATTACTCAAGTAAAAGTCAACCAGTAAAATTCTACTTGAGTAAAAGTCAAAGTATTTGGTTTAAAAAAATACTTAAGTCTCAAAAGTAAATGTAATTGCTAAAATATACCTACGTATCAAAAGTACAAATTATTAAAAAATCCTTATATTAAGCAAGACAGATGGCACCACACTTTTCTTGTTTTTTAAATGTATGGATAGCCAGGGGCACACTCCAACACATCTTTTACAAACAAAGCATTTGTGTTTAGTGAGTCCACCAGATCAAAGGCATTAGGGATGACCAGGGATGTTTGCTTGATAAGTGTGAATTGGACCATTTTCTGTCTTGCTAAGCATTTCAAATGTGATGAGTACTTTTGGGTGTAAGGGGGAATGTATGGAGTAAAAAGTACATTATTTTCTTTATGAATGTAGTTGAGTAAAAGTACAAGTTTAAAAAAAATAGTAAAGTAATGTGCAGATACCCCAAAAAACGATTTAAGTAGTACTTTTTACTTAAGTACTTTACACCACTGGAGACAGGGCAGCCCAGTGTAATACACTCCCCGACAAACAACACAAGATTGTTGAGACTTCTTATTAACTGGCTATATAGGTTGCTATACATACATGCAGTACCAGTCAAAGGTTTGGACACACCTACTCATTCAAGGGTTTTTCATTTTTTTTAAAACTATTTTCTACATTGTAGAATAATAGTGAAGACATCTAAACTATGAAATAGCACATATGGAATCATGTAGTAACCAAACAAATAAACAAATCAAAATATATTTTATATTTGACATTCTTCAAAGTAGCCACCCTTTGCCTTGATGACAGCTTTGCACACTCTTGGCATTTGCTCAACCAATTTAACCTGGAATGCTTTTCTAACACTATTGAAGGAGTTCCCACATATGCTGAGCACTTCTTGGCTGCTTTTCCCTCACTCTGCTGTCCAACTCATCCCAAACCATCTCAATTGGGTTGAAGTCGGGTGATTGTGGAGGCCAGGTCATCTGATGCATCACTCCAACACTCTCCTTCTTGGTCAGATAGCCCTTGGATCATTGTCCTGTTAAAAAACAAATGATAGTCCAACTAAGCACAAACCAGGCGGGATGGCGTATCGCTGCAGAATGCTGTGGTTGCCATGCTAGTTAAATGTGCCTTGAATTCTAAATAACTCACAGCCAGTGTCACCAGCAAAGCACCCCCACAACATCACACCTTCTCCTCTATGCTTCACGGTGGGAACTACACACACAGAGATCATCCGTTCACCTACTCTGCATCTCACAAGAACACAGTGGTTGAACACGACAAACCAAAAATCTAAATTTTAACTCATCAGACCAAAGGACAGATTTCCACCAGTTTAATGTCCATTGCTCGTGTCTCTTGGCCCAATAAAGTCTCTTCTTATTATTGGTGTCCTTTAGTAGTGGTTTCTTTGCAGCAATTTGACCACGAAGGTTGATGTAGAGATGTGTCTGTTACTTGAACTCTGTGAAGTATTTATTTGGGTTACAATTTCTGAGTCTGGTAACTCTAATGAACTTATCCTCTGCATCAGAGGTAACTCTGGGTCTTCCTTTCCTGTGGCGGTCTTCATGAGAGCCAGTTTCATCATAGCGTTTGATAGTTTTTACTTAACATTTTCCAGATTGACTGACCTTCATGTCTTAAAGTAATGATGGACTGTCATTTCTCTTTGCTTATTTGAGCTGTTCTTGCCATAACATGGGCTTGGTCTTTTACCAAATAGGGCAATCTTCTGTACACCACCCCTACTGTACCTTGTCACAACACAACTGATTGGCTCAAACGCATTAAGAAGGACAGAAATTCCACAAATTCACTTTAAACAAGGCACACCTGTTAATTGAAATGCATTCCAGGTGACTGCCTCATGAATCTGGTTGAGAGAATGCCAAGAGTGTGCAAAGCTGTCATCTAGGCAAAGGGTGGCTACTTTTGAAGAAACTCAAATATAAAATATATTTTGATTTGTTTAACACTTTTTTGGTTACTACATGATTCCATATGTGCTCTTTCATAGTTTAGATGTCTTCACTGTTATTCTACAATGTAGAAAATAGTACAAATACAGAAAAACCCTTGAGTGAGTAGGTGTGTCCTAACTTTTGACTGGTCCTGCAATTTCAATATGTGATGGGTGTTTTTGTTGACGATTGTTGTACAGTTAACTTCATTACTGAACAAAGCAGGCAGCTTTACACACAGCTCTACCCTGTGGTTCTAAATCTGATATCAATTATATTCTTATGGTGTAAAATAACACTGGGCAATCAGTGGATGTAAATAAATACATGAACAGCTGCAATATATAGCTGATGTCTAAGGAAAAATATGGGGAAATACAGGGCCAAAACTCAAACAACTGCTCATGTCGCAGAAATACTGTATCCCTTTGATTTTCTTTCTTTGACTGTGGTAAAAAAAAGAGCCATAATATACATACGAGACTTATAAGGGAAGGGTTCAGCATGCCTGAAATTCAGTTAATAACTGGGCAAGAGAGTTTATCTATCCACTGCAGGAAGAAATGTGATAGTTTTAATATTGCTAAGAGAAACTGTCTTTATAGCCTTGGTTTGATTTTGGCAGGGGTGGAGTGTTACAAGTTTTCTGCAATGTTTATGGTATACAATGATTTGCTCATGTCAGGGCAGTTATTTTTAATACTGCAAGTGTATGTGACGCGAGCACAGAGCAAGAATAATGCTCGCTGGGTGGGCGCCAAGTGAGAGGTTGGAAGGGGCTGCAACTGGAGAGCCAGTAAAGCTGTACAAGAATGTCAAGCCTGCTCATTTGAAGTTAAAGATAGAGGCAGCAGCACAACCTGTGTCCTGACAGTTTCTAATTTCAGATATGTGACTGTAGCTAAGCTAACCCCTTCCAACTGGGGCTGGCTGCTTTTTGTCATGTTTGCCTGGTAGAGGGGGCTTTATATACTCTGTACAGTTGTTATTAAGAATGACAAGCCTTTGGAGTAGCACACAGACAGACAAGGAAACAGAGGACCATGGTACATTCTGAAGGGTATGTTCAACATTGACAAGTTTGTTATCTCCTGAGTTGTGTTGCTTGTGGTTGTTTTCAATCTTCAACAGGGGAATAGTAGTTTGTGTCAATCTTAGCTATTTATTTCACAGATTTAGAATAGCATTCGTAAGGTCAAATACTTGGCACAAGAGCTTGGCTCTGTTCCTTTGTGATATGAATTGGCAGTTTGAGTATGTTACATTGTTATTATTAGTTAGTTAGTTGCTATGCGTTTGTTGTACTATATGAGACTCAAGTAGATTGTGCTTGGATGATTAATGAATGATTCACTCAAAAGTGTTTAACATTGTTGAAACTTACTTAAACTAAAACTTTACATTACAGTCAGATAATGTTTGTTTGCAGTCATCATTATTGTGTGAATACAGTGTCTAGGAGTGAATGCGCTACTTGCTACCAATTTGATCCAGTGTTACCATAGAGGGCGTTACTCTGCAGAGAAGGGTCTATTTGCAGAAATTGTTTTCATTTTTGTGTATGTGTACAGTACCTTCAATTAGCATTTGGCATGAAGCATTTGGAAGTGTCTGCATGTAACCTGAGGCCACTGCATAATATTTGCATATTTATTTAATTATTCAATTAACTTCTACTTCATTGGTGAAAAGTGGCCAGTCGTAGTAGAAAAAGTATAATGAATCGTTTATAATTTTGTTGTCATTGATGTTTTGCTCCACAAAATCTGGTCCCATTTAAAGTGAGAGAGGGGGGGGGGGGGGGGGGGCATTGCACCCTGTTTTTTTAGGAATGGAGTGACTGGGTTCTTTGCTACCATGGCAACTTACCACATGACTAGGTGTATTAGATTTCCTTGGACAGTGTGCAGCGAGGCATAGTGTGAGCATTCGCTAGCTGCTGTGAAACGTTCGTCCTTGTCTCGCTCAAGTTTTTCAATGCCCTGTAGGGACTGTCCGCAGGCTACAGTTTAAAAAAAAACATGATTTAATATGTCCTGACGGTCACCAGGTAAGAAATAATGTGTCATGTTGCCATTTATTCAAGTGAAAATGGGCAGTGTGAGGTGGTCAAAAGTTATTAGCGTTGATGTAAAAAATTACTCTAAGTTGTGTCAGTCATGTCACGTTATGTTTAGTGAAGGACTCTTGGTACTAATGATACAGTATCTTGTGGTGATTCAGGCTATGAAGTGAATTGAGATAACAGAGTGTGGATGGGGATACAGTACGTAGAGATAGCCAAGAGGATGGTAGTGTTGCTGTTGTAGAAGGGGTGTCAGATACTTAGTATTGTCGTGTTGCATTGAGACTAGCATGTACACTACCGTTCAAAAAATGTGGGGTCACTTAGAAATGTCCTTGTTTTCCATGAAAACATACATGAAAATGAGTTGAAAAATTAATAGGAAATATAGACAAGACGTTGACAAGGTTATAAATAATGATTTTTAATTGAAATAATCGTTGTGACCTTCAAACTTTGCTTTCGTCAACAATCCTCCATTTGTAGCAATTACAGCCTTGCAGACATTTGGCATTCTAGTTGTCAATTTGTTGAGGTAATCTGAAGAGATTTCACCCCAAATTGGATCGGCTTGATGGGCACTTCTTACATACCATACGGTCAAGCTGCTCCCACAACAGCTCAAAAGGGTTGAGATCCGGTGACTGTGCTGGCTACTCCAGTATAGACAGAATACCAGCTGACTGCTTCTTCCCTAAATAGTTATTGCATAGTCTGGAGCTGTGCTGTGGATCATTCTCTTGTTGTTGGAGGAAATTGGCTCTAATTAAGCTCCGTCCAGAGGGTATGGCATGGCATTCCAAAAATGGAGTGATAGTCTCCCTTCTTCAAGATCCCTTTTATTCTGTACAAATCTCCCACTTTACCATCCCCAAAGCACCCCAATACCATCACATTGCCTCCACCATGCTTGACAGGTGGTGTCAAGCACTCCTCCAGCATCTTTTCAGTTTTCCTGCGTCTCACAAATGTTCTTCTTTGTGATCCGAACACCTCAAACTTAGATTTGTCCGTCCATAACACTTTTTTCCAAATTTCCTCTGCCCAGTGTCTGTGTTCTTTTGCCCATCTTAATCTTTTATTTTTATTGGTCAGTCTGAGATATGGCTTTTTCTTTGCAACTCTGCCTAGAAGGCCAGCATCCCAGAGTCGCCTCTTCACTGTTGACGTTGAGACTTGTGTTTTGCGCGTACTATTTAATGAAGTCAGTTGAGGACTTGTGAGGCATTTGTTTCTCAAACTAAACACTTGTACTTGTCCTCTTGATCAGTTGTGCACCGGGGCCTCCCACTCTTTCTATTCTGGTTAAAGCTAGTTTGCGCTGTTCTGTGAAGGGAGTAGTACACAGCATTGTACGAGATCTTCAGTTTCTTGGCGATTTCTTACATGTAATAGCCTTCATTTCTCAGAACAAGAATAGACTGACGAGTTTCAGAAGAAAGTTCTTTGTTTCTGGCCATTTTGAGCCTGTAATCAAACCCACTAATGCTGATGCTCCAGATACTTGTCTAAAGAAGGCCAGTTTTATTGCTTCAACAGCTTTCAGCTGTGCTAACATAATTGCAAAAGGGTTTTCTAATGATCATTTTGCCTTTTAAAATGATAAACTTGGATTAGCCAACACAACGTGCCATTGGAACACAGGAGTGATGGTTACTGATAATGAGCCTCTGTACGCCTATGTAGATATTCCAGCAACAATAGTCATTTACAACATTAACAATGTCTACACTGTGTTTCTGATCAATTTGATGTTATTTTAATGGACAAAAAATGTGATTTTCTTTCAAAAACAAGGACATTTCTAAGTGACCTCAAACTTTTGAACGGTAGTGGACATTAAATGATAGTGGTTGCGGCTGAACAGTGGCACTACTATGAGTAATACTACAACTACTAAAGCTGTTGAGTTAGTAGTGTTACGTTAATGTATTTTTTTGTTGTAAAATGACCACCTGGGAAGCAATATTGTATTGTCTGCACACAGTAATGACCAAATCATTGATCCATTACAAATGTGTTACTATTAGGACTCAAGTACTGAAAGAATAAAATAAATGTGTATTATTTTAATTCAAACTGTCATGGCCCAGTGAGTGTAAGTCATTACTCATGAACAGTTTTAAGAAACCAATAACTAGCCTACTGATTTTGCTGCACTCGTTATGTCTAGGGGTGTTAGGCCTAGCTACATTTTTCTGTAACCTGAATGAATGGCTGCTTGAATGTGAGAAATCAGTGTTTGAGGACCGTGTTGGATGCACATGTGCCCAGGGAGACAGCAACCTTACCTTGCTCCAAGGCTAGCTCTGTCTCTCTTGGCCAGTCCAAGCAGATTATTATTTGCTCAGATGGTGACAAAACAGAAATATGTACAAAAAGGAAAAACACCAGAGGCATATCCAAAGTAAAGACTCAAAAACAAACGGAAAGCCTGATGGCCACCAAGCAAAACCAGCAGCGTCGTGGCTTGCAAGCTGGGACATTGACTGACAATCCTAATTGACAGTACCTGATGTGCTTATCGAGCCTTGGCTCAGCACCTAGACACTGCCACCTGTGGGATGGAGTGTGGAAGTGTGTCCTGGATAGTGTGTTTGTCTTTGTCCTAACACTAACCTTCCCTCATATCATCCGTTTCCTCCTGATCAGAATGATTGAAGATCGTGGGAGGAGTGGTGACATAATGGCGGAGAGACGACAACTGTTCGCAGAGATGCGTAAGTGTAGAGGCCGATCTCTGAAAAGTAGTGAACCACACTCAAAGTAGTATAACTGTTGTATGCATAATAACAACATTCACCAGGTTATTAATAACATTTACCAAGTCATTTACCAAGCTACCTCAAAGAAAGATTCCAGTATAGGATCCAATATAGGCCAACACAGCTTACTTTCATTAGCAATAATAGACAGGAATCTATTGTTAATGACCACATGGATGCACTCTGCATGGACAGTGTGTGAAGCAACTCTCTTCCCCCAGTAGCTCCACAAAGTCTCATCATCACCAGCATTCCTGTGTTACTGTCTGTCATATTACCTTGCACACAAATGTATTTTTTCCTACAGGGGCACAAGAGTTGGATTCCAT
This sequence comes from Oncorhynchus masou masou, assembly GCF_036934945.1. Taxonomy (NCBI): domain Eukaryota; kingdom Metazoa; phylum Chordata; class Actinopteri; order Salmoniformes; family Salmonidae; genus Oncorhynchus; species Oncorhynchus masou. The sequence continues at coordinate 29,682,222 of NC_088228.1, forward strand.
AAGATTGTCCACGTATAGGACAGCTTGCAAACTCAGATTCGTTCAGAAGAAATGCAACCGTGAGTATGGCGTGATGTCCTCTGTCTGAGGTTTGATTGGGATTGTCTTGTGTCTCTGAAAACACGTGGCTAAAAGGGAAACGTGTCCGTGCATTTCTATTCTGTCTTTTCACAGTCCATTTGGTGGACATCTGGAATGTGATTGAGGCGTTCAGAGAGAACGGCCTCAACACCATGGACCTCAACACAGAGTTCACTGTGGCTCGCCTGGAAGCAATACTCTCCACCATCTTCTACCAGCTCAACAAGCGCATGCCCACCACTCACCAGATCAATGTGGAACAGTCCATCAGTATGCTGCTCAACTTCCTGCTGGCTGCCTATGACCCGTGAGGATCCACCATGACCGCATCACTGTGTGACGGTCACTGAGCGTGATGATGGGGCAATTGTGTTGCATGTGTTCGTGTACGTGTGTGGCGTGTGTGGCGTCTGTTCACACACAGTCTTTCGTGGGAGAACGAAATCCAGACTGACTGTTGTTTTAACAATGTAATGGTCTCACAATAGTCTTGTGTCAAGTGATACATCTTTAGTTCTGATGAAAGACAAGAGAAAGTAAACAGTGAAAATGACATAGTGATGATGATAATACAGTTGAACCATTTTTGCAGTGTATAAGAGCAACTTAAAGGTGCTACACATAGGATTTTTGGTAATTTTTGCATTGTAATTTCAAAAAATGTTCATAATATATTTGTCACTAATAGTGGAATAATACTGTTTCACAGTATTACTTTACCCGCCAGTGTTGTGATATTCGTCTATTTATTTCTCCTGCCAGAGTATCATCTGTCAAACCGGGAAAGCTGTTCCGACCTTGTTTTCTCACATAAAATGAAATTGAGCGAACAGTGTAGAATTGTAGCAACCGGGAAATGACAGAGCGATTTCCACTAGATAACACAGCCACAAAGTCAGAACAGCTTTCCCAGTTTGACAACAGATGCTGCTCCGGTGGGAGAAATCAATAGGCGAGTATCACAACCATTCACAAGACTGTAAGTCATACTGTGAAACACTATCATTCCACTATTAGCGCCAGATATATTAATAGACATTTTCAGAAATTATAATACAAAAAAATCCTAGGGGTAGCACCTTGAATGTGAAAGTGTTTAGACTATTGCAGGTATTATCATTGTACTGCATAATCTTGACTTTTTCACAAATACACAAATTATACAACATATACAAATCTGAAAAAATACTAAACACATTTCTTCTTTTAGGGAAAGCCTCGGAAAAATCTCTGTCTTTGTTGTGAAGATGGCCCTGGCAACCATCTGCGGAGGGAAGATTTTGGATAAATTAAGATGTAAGATACATGGTTAATATTTCTTAAGATTATAGATTAAGATGAAGATGAATGAATCATTTACAGAGAATGATTTGCCCAACATTACTGTCCAGTGTTTACAGATTTCTATTAAATATGACCTATAATTAATTACAATATTAGTGAAATAGTTTTCCTTCCAAGAAATGCTAATTGAGTATGCTAAAAATAATATTTTCTGTGTTGGAATGATGTGGGCATTAGTGGTGCGTGGGTCAGCTGTTTGTGAACTTGCACCCTCCCGCAATTGCTAATAACACATCTGCAACCGCCGGACTATATGTTATAAAGTGAAAATCTGAGGCCTGCACCCGACCCTAACCTGCTGAGACAGAAAATGCCCTGTAGGCTACAGCCAGAGACAGCGGAGTGATTTTTTGACAGGGGGTGCAGGATATTTTTGCCTGATTTAGATATGTTTGTGCATATAATTTCAGACATTTTGGTAGGCTATTTGTTTGTCAAATTGTCTAGAATTAGATACATGCAGCTTATCTTCTCTTATTATACACTGACTGTACAAAACATTAAGAACACCTTCCTATTATGAGTTGCCCGCACACCTTTCTCCCTCAGAACAGCCTCAATTCGTCTGGACATGGACTCTACGAGGTGTCGAAAGCGTTCCACAGGGATGCTGGCCCATGTTGACTCCAATGCTTCCTACGGTTGTGTCAAGTTGGCTGGATGTCCTTTAGGTGGTGGACCATTATTGAAAAACCTAGCAGTGTTACAGTTCTTGACACAAACCAGTGTGCCTGGTGCCTACTACCATACCCCGTTCAATGCACTGGGGGCACTTTTTAATTGGATAGGACGGGCTCGTGATAATGGCTGAAGCGGAATCAGTGGAATGGTATCAAACCAACACATGGTTTAATGCCATTCCATTTGCTATGTTCCAGCCATTATTATGAGCCGTCCTCCCACCTCAGCAGCCTCCACTGGTTCAAAGGCACTTAAATCTTTTGTTTTTCCCATTCGCCCGCAGAATGGAACACATACACAATCCATGTCTCAATTGTCTCAAGGCTTAAAAAGCCTTCTTTAACCGGTCGCTTTCTCTTCATCTACAGTGATTGAAGTGGATTTAACAAGTGACATCAATAAGGGATCATAGCTTTCACCTGAATTCACCCGGTCGGTCTGTAATGGAAAGATTTCTTAATGTTTTGTATACTCAATGTATGTTGCCCTAGAAGACTAAATAAACCCTTGCTCACCAGAATAATGTAATAGATCGATAGAATGAAAGCTTCAATCTAGTTGAGATTGGTCAAGTTTGCTCTGTCATCTCTGCTTCTTTCATAGATGTTTAGAGACCAGGGAGAAAATGCAATAACCCTAAAGAAACGGGAAATATTTTCTTAGAGACATTTCCAAATGACATCAGTTTGACCGGTTGTAAGGAAATAGAAAGCTGTGAAAACGACCCAACATGTTTCTGATAAGATTTCAGTTTGGCTTGGATGCATATTTTATGTGGTTGCAATATGATCAGCTTTTATGATGCTGATTAAGATAGCACCTCCACAGACAATATCTAACTGCACATTCACATTCTCTTAAGATGCCAAAAGAAATACATTTCTCCACGCCTGTTCCCGAGTTAAAATGTAGCCCACATTTGGTGTATCATTTTACTGCAAGAAATGTTTAATTCTGAGGGAGTTAATATTAAGACTATGTGAGAGGTTGTAGACCTACAGTCAGTGTTC